>NW_026708364.1:57500-64710 GCF_902713425.1 Acipenser ruthenus | reverse complement strand
AGGTGTAGAGCAGCGTGTAGTTGTGACTCTGTGTCTCTCCCTCTGCCTCTCTCTCAGGATTACGAACGGAGGCAGCGCTTGTTGAGCCTGGATGATATGGAGCGGCTGGCGACCCGCATGCTTCACCCTGAGGCTGTGGAGTGCATGGAGCTGTCCTTCCTGGACTGAGGAATACTGCTGCTGCCCTCTCCCCTCTCCTCCCCAGGGAGGGGAGGTGAGGAGAGGGAGGAGAGAGAGGAACCTGCTACTGAGGGAGCTGCAGCTCTGAGGAGAGGAGAGAGAGAGGAGAGGAGAGAGAGGAACCTGCTACTGAGGGAGCTGCAGCTCTGAGGAGAGGAGAGAGGAGAGAGAGGAACCTGCTACTGAGGGAGCTGCAGCTCTGAGGAGAGAGAGAGGAACCTGCTACTGAGGGAGCTGCTCTGAGGAGGAGATCAAATCTTTCTTCAGGTGTTGTTATTTTGATATAGTTTTGAGGTTGAATATTTCAGTCCAGGTTTGAAGCACTCACTCTTCATTACTGATATTTAAATCCAGAAGAAACACAAAATAAATACAAATCTGTGTTGAAGTCTTTGTATTGGGGTTGTTCATTTTAAATGCCATGTGTTTACAGTTACCAGTTCTACATTAAACAGCAGAAATAATGTTACTGGCTTGCCAGACCCAAGAACCTTTTCATTTCTCAGGCTAGCAGCCCCTGGCCTTGAAAAAAGAAATGCTGCTGCTGTTCTCCTCGGTTCTGCTTTTATAAGCTGGCACCTCTGCATTAACGAGCTTTGTGAAGCACAGACTTCTCGTGTTAATACAATTCCATTATTATTGATTGAATCTGCTTTTCAAATGCTTGGTGTTTCAAACTGGCTTTAAAATAACCTTTGTTATTGAAGTGCGTTCAACAATCATTTAAAACATGAGGCTCTTTCACAAATGAAAGTGAATACGAAACTACCATGAAACTCCTCCACTAAATAAACACATTACAAAATAGAAACAAATAGACCTGCACATTCAAAACAGAAGGACGCATTGTAGGCATTTCAAAATGAAATATACTGAGCATCTCCGGGACCCGTCAGGACACAGCGGCGAGCGGTTAACCGCAACATTACTGGACAAGCCCGGTGGCTGACCGCCCCCAGCGGCGCCCCGAGGAGCTCGCAGGATTTCCAGCGCTTCACTTGGTCTCCAGTTTCCAGCATGCTCACTGATCCACACAAACCCAACGACTCGTTTTCTTCATCTGACGCTAAAGCTCACAACGGGTCTCTTTATAGACCTGGCAGCGGTGACGTCATAAGAACACCACCCACCTCCCCTCATGTGATAGGCTGCTTCTGTTCTGCTTTTCAGCCAATCGGCCATGCAGGGCGTCTTTCCTCCCGAGTTAACATCGTGACTGTGAAATTGTGTGTGCCTTTGTGTGTTCATGTTACTCTGTGTTCATGTTAGTCCCTCGTCTCTGTAAGCGCTCAGTCCCGTCCCCATTGTCTAAAACAAGCAACGGTACATCGCATCTCCTCTTCAGTCACTGCGTGTAAACTGGAGCACGTGAAGCGTCCTGTCTCCAACGCCACAGAGTTCACACAAACTGTCTGCAAATTAAAAAAAAACTGTTATATTAAAACAACCCTCTGTGAAGCACTGACACGAACGTTTCTTTGTGTTAAACTTAATGCAATTCCATCAGCTACACTCGTTCATCTGCAATTCAAATGTTTGCTGACTTCCAAACAATACACGCGTCCAAATTCAGATTTCAAAATACATTTTAAAAAAGGTTTTTGAGTGGGTGCGGAGCCAAAGCGCAGGCAAGCAGGCAGTGAGGCACACTGCCCCCTCCCGTGGACACACACCGGTACTACAGCCAGAGGGGAATGTGACGCTGGGAGTCCGAGCAACACTGCAGCCGAATTAATGACGTGTATAATTATTATTATTATGATGATGATGATGATGATGATGATGATGATGTTTGTAGGAATCACGATTTCTGTGATTTATGACTCATGCTGTGTAGGGCGTCTCGTATTTTTATCAGAGCGATGTCATTTTTCACAGTTTTGGTCGCTCAGCTTTCACGGGCAGTTTCTCTTCCCAAGCTCCAGAGGTTTACAGTGAAAACTGCGAACGCTATCTTCACAAACAGCGACAGACGGGCCAATCGGGGCGGGGACGTCGCAAACGCGCTCGAGTCATGCGGAGCCGGCGCCACGGAGGCGCTCGGCTCCCTCCAGTGGACACGCAGCGGTACTGCAGTCGGGAGTCGCTGGAAGATTATTTGATGAATTCCTTACCGATGCGGCTATCTCGTGGAGAGAAAGTGGAACGGTTACGTCTTGTCCTAAACAATCTGATTGGATAAAAGACAAGTCACAAATTAAATGACTTCTGATTGGCGAACGCAGTTAGCGAATCAAAAGTTAGAAATGCGTTACCTAATTTGTATAGACCCTATGGCGGTCCAAAGTGCGCACCTGTTTAAAAAGACACATTTATTATTAATAAAACATTTTTTAGTACAAGTGTCCACGTCAGTATTTTAATATTTTCATGCTTTTAGTGAAGAATTGTTTTACTATCAGTCATATTTTAAAACGGGCAGTTTCGAAATAACCAAAGAAAACAACGATTCTAAACCGGAACGTGCGTGAAGGAATCAACTGTAGTTCTCTTTTATAGCGGTTTAAAATGTATCTAAAAGTATATACGGGTGTTTGCAATAATTTATTCACAGACGTAGAAATATAACCAAGATTCACGACGACCATTGTATTGATAGAGCAGGTGTTTAAATAAAAGAGCATCGTCAGTTTTGGAAATGTCACATTTTATATTTGTGTCAGTTTTTAGTTAAGTATATGGAAAACTACAAGCGGTGTGTTTTTCAGTACGCTAACATGACGTTTTTCAGCAGGTTTCATTTGATTTTATGAAGCAGAATTAGTTAACACTCAAATCAAACCCACGACAGCAGTTCTACCAAATGTCCACACGAGGGCAGCATTGGATAGGAAATGAAAGCTAAAGCCTCGTCTGTCTCCCTGAAGTTCGCTACCAATTGTAAAGAGCAGAGGACAGCTCAGCCGGAGGCGTGTGTCTGTGTGAAACGACTTTATTTCATGTGATAAGTTTGTGGAAGAAGGACGCCAAGTGAGGAGGCGTTTGCTATTGTTTTACACAGACTACGAGGGACAGCGCTCGTTAAACCAGGTGAGTGCATCTCGTTTACTTTGTTTATTATTCAGTGCAGCGGTTGTTTTTGAATCCCGCATTTTTAATAACAAATGGCCGTCAGGACCCGCTTGTGACTGTTTGCTGAGTGGCTTTTAATAATGTGTTTGTCTTTGTGAGCTCTGATCAGCAGGGTGCGGTTTGACGGGGGTGTGATTCCCCCGGCTATATTGACTGGGGGTCATCTTTATTGTTTATAATCGTACGTTTTTCTTGCCTTTTAGCTCTTGAGCATAATAATCTCAATCCTGTTTGAAATGACACTAAGTGCATTTGCATGGTGGCAGATGAGGGATGTCACTTCACTCGAGGCGTGCGTACTGATGAAGATGTAGTTTCAGTGTTTAATGCTCATCCCGTCACTGTGTGTCTGTGTGTTCTTGTCTCTTGACAGGTCTGTGAGGATGAGAAGGTCTCCACAGTCTGGAGTCTGGTCTCTGCAAAGGCAAGGCGCTGACAGGTAGGCTGAACAGCACAGCACAGCACAGCTCACCCCTCCTCTCACCCCTCGCCTCACCCCTCCTCTCACTCCTCACCTCACCCCGGGTCAGTGTGGCACAGCCTGCCTGCTCTTCTGAACAAACACTTCAGCCCTGCCGACGCAGTGAGAGTCCGGACCAGCTACACAAGGTAACCTGAACACAATAAACACACACACTGCTATACACACACACACACACAGTGAGAGGCTGGAGCAGCTACACAAGGTAAATTGAACACAATAAACACAGACACTGCTACACACACACAGTGAGTCTGGAGCAGCTACACAAGATAAATTGAACACAAAAAACACTGCTACACACAATCCTAGCTGCAGCACATGCACACTGTTATACAAACACACACAGACACAGCTGTACAGTGACACAGACACACACACAATCACAGCTGCAGCACACACACTCTGAAATGCAGGTGTAGTGCAGCGTGTAGTTGTGACTCTGTGTCTCTCCCTCTGCCTCTCTCTCAGGATTACGAGCGGAGGCTGCGCTTGTTGAGCCTGGATGATATGGAGTGGCTGGCGACTCGCATGCTTCACCCTGAGGCTGTGGAGTGCATGGAGCTGTCCTTCCTGGACTGAGGAATACTGCTGCTGCCCTCTCCACCTCTCCCCTCTTCACCCCTCTCCCCTCTCTCCTCTCCTCTTTACTCTCTCCTCCCCCTCACCTCTCCTCTCCTCTTTACTCTCTCCTCCCCCTCTCCTCTCCTCTCCTTACTTTGTTTAAAAGAATAGAAGCACACCCAGTGAGCAAGGCATTGAGCAGCCCCACATCCCGCTTAACAATACCGCTACATATTGACTGACTGTTCGCGTTGTGTGTGTTTGGTAAGACAAACCACATTTTCTACTTCTACTTTCTACGATTGGGCAAGTCAGCGGTTGTTTGATAACAGAACATAAAACATCACAGAGTGGGTTGAACTGCGTTGCTGCAAATCAAGGCCCTTTAAAATGTGTACCTTCCCAGCTCAGGTATTGCTGAGGTAAAGAGACACTTCCTACAGGAGGACAGGACGTTGTCAAGGAGGGGATGTCGTCACGTGTCCTGAGGGCTTTCTTAAAAACATTGTTTTATTATTTCTAAGCGTACGTTGTTACTGCCTTTTAGCTCTTGAGCATAATAATCTCAATCCCGTTTGAAATGACACTAAGTGCATTTGCATGGTGCAGATGAGGGATGTCGCTTTACTCGAGGCTTGCGTACTGATGAAGATGTAGTTTCAGTGTTTAATGCTCATCCCCTCACTGTGTGTGTGTGTGTGTGTGTTTGTGTGTTCTTGTCTCTCACCTGTCCTGTGAGGATGAAGATGTAGTTTCAGTGTTTAATGCTTATCCCCTCAGTGTGTGTTTGTATGTTCTTGTCTCTTGACAGGTCTGTGAGGATGAGAAGGTCTCCACAGTCTGGAGTCTGGTCTCTGACAGGCTCAACATACCTGTCAATCAACAGGGACTCCTCTACAAAGGCAAGGCGCTGGCAGGTAGGCTGAACAGCACAGCACAGCACAGCTCACCCCTCCTCTCACCCCTCGCCTCACCCCTCCTCTCACGCCTCGCCTCACCCCGGGTCAGTGTGGCACAGCCTGTCTGCTCTTCTGAACAAACACTTCAGCCCTGCCAACGCAGTGAGAGTCTGGAGCAGCTACACAAGGTAACCTGAACACAATAAACACATACACACACACACACACACAGTGAGAGTCTGGAGCAGCTACACAAGGTAACCTGATCACAATAAACATATAGACTGCTATATACCAATAAACACACACACACACACACACAGTGAGAGTCTGGAGCAGCTACACAAGGTAACCTGAACACAATAAACACACACACTGCTATATACAAACGCACACACACACACACACAGTGAGAGTCTATTGCAGCTACACAAGGTAACCTGAACACAATAAACACACACACTGCTATATACCAATAAACACACACACACACACACACACAGTGAGAGTCTGGAGCAGCTACACAAGGTAACCTGAACACAATAAACACACACATTGCTATATACAAATGCTGGCATTCACAGAGCATGCTTGTTCATTTAAAACACGCTGCACTGTAGGGGAGACACCGCTGGCATTCACAGTGTATGCTTGTTCATTTAGAGCACGCTGAACTGTAGGGGAGACACCGCTGGCATTCACAGGGCATGCTTGTTCATTTAGAGCACGCTGAACTGCAGGGGAGACACCGCTGGCATTCACAGTGTATGCTTGTTCATTTAGAGCACGCTGAACTGCAGGGGAGACACCGCTGGCATTCACAGGGCATGCTTGTTCATTTAAAACACGCTGCACTGTAGGGGAGACACCGCTGGCATTCACAGGGCATGCTTGTTCATTTAGAGCACGCTGCACTGCAGGGGAGACACCGCTGGCATTCACAGGGCATGCTTGTTCATTTAAAACACGCTGCACTGTAGGGGAGACACTGCTGGCATTCACAGGGCATGCTTGTTCATTTAAAACACGCTGCACTGTAGGGGAGACACTGCTGGCATTCACAGGGCATGCTTGTTCATTTAAAGCACGCTGCACTGTAGGGGAGACACCGCTGGCATTCACAGGGCATGCTTGTTCATTTAAAGCATGCTGCTGTGGGATGTTTGCACAGTCATCTTGTATCTTATTTTCAGGTGAAGTTTTGAATGCAGCAAGTTGGAAGACTTGGCTTAAGATAATGAACTCCACTTTTCATAATGTAAATAGTTTAGTTTGCATGATTTGATAATACAGGTGGATTTAATTAGACAACAAAACCACCCATTACTCCATAAACAATGACTTGAACATTCATTATCCTGTCTGACCATGTTTCAGGAGACCTCTAGTGGTCAAGATGCGCCATGTGAGGGAATAATGCTATTTTTATTCTCAAACTTATATACCTACCTTGCATTACTGCGCTATTACTTGAATATTTTTATTTATTTTTATTTATTTATTTTTTTTAGCGTGGTGGTGGCGTGAACTTGATTGGTCCTGTGCAGGCAGGGCAGGGCTGTCGCTATTACTTGAATATTTTAATTTTTTTTTTTTTTTTTTAAGTGGTGGTGGCGTGAACTTGATTGGTCCTGTGCAGAGCAGGGCAGAGCAGGGCAGGGCTGGCGCTATTACTTCAATATTTTATTTTATTTTTTTTTTACGTGGTGGTGGCGTGAACTTGATTGGACCTGTGCAGAGCAGGGCAGAGCTGGCGCTATTACTTGAATAATTTTTTTTTTTTTTTTTTTTTTTTACGTGGTGGTGGCGTGAACTTGATTGGTCCTGTGCAGAGCAGGGCAGGGCTGGCACTATTTCTTGAATAATTTTTTTTTTTTTTTTTTACGTGGTTTTGGCGTGAACTTGATTGGTCCTGTGCAGAGCAGTGCAGAGCAGGGCAGAGCAGGGCAGGGCTGGCGCTATTACTTGAATAATTTTTTTTTTTTTTTTTTTAACGTGGTGGTGGCGTGAACTT
>NW_026708364.1:37500-52500 GCF_902713425.1 Acipenser ruthenus | reverse complement strand
TATTTATTTATTTTTTTAACGTGGTGGTGGCGTGAACTTGATTGGTCCTGTGCAGAGCAGGGCAGGGCTGGCGCTATTACTTGAATAATTTTTTTTTTTTTTTTTTTTTTTTACGTGGTGGTGGCGTGAACTTGATTGGTCCTGGGCAGAGCAGGGCAGGGCTGGCGCTATTACTTGAATATTTTTTTTTTATTATTTATTTATTTTTTTAACGTGGTGGTGGCGTGAACTTGATTGGTCCTGTGCAGAGCAGGGCAGGGCTGGGCAGGGCTGGCGCTATTACTTGAATAATTTTTTTTTTTTTTTTTACGTGGTGGTGGCGTGAACTTGATTGGTCCTGTGCAGAGCAGGGCAGAGCAGGGCAGGGCTGGCGCTATTACTTTAATAATTATTATTATTATTTTTTTTGTTGTTGTGGTGGCGTGAACTTGATTGGTCCTGTGCAGAGCAGGGCAGGACTGGCGCTATTACTTGAATTTTTTTTTTTATTATTTATTTATTTTTTTAACGTGGTGGTGGCGTGAACTTGATTGGGCCTGTGCAGAGCAGGGCAGGGCAGGGCAGGGCTGGCGCTATTACTTGAATAATTTTTTTTTTTTTTTTTTTTTACGTGGTGGTGGCGTGAACTTGATTGGTCCTGTGCAGAGCAGGGCAGGGCAGGTGCTATTACTTGAATAATTTTTTTTTTTTTTTTTTACGTGGTGGTGGCGTGAACTTGATTGGTCCTGTGCAGAGCAGAGCTGGGCTGGCGCTATTAATTGAATAATTTTTTTTTTTTTTTTTTACGTGGTGGTGACGTGAACTTGATTGGTCCTGTGCAGAGCAGGGCAGGGCTGGCGCTATTACTTGAATATTTTTTTTTTTTTTACGTGGTGGTGGTGTGAACTTGATTGGTCCTGTGCAGAGCAGGGCAGGGCTGGCGCTATTACTTGAATAATTTTTTTTTTTTTTTTTTTTTACGTGGTGGTGGCGTGAACTTGATTGGTCCTGTGCAGAGCAGGGCAGAGCAGGGCAGGGCTGGCGCTATTACTTGAATAATTTTATTTTTTTAACGTGGTGGTGGTGTGAACTTGATTGGTCCTGTGCAGAGCAGGGCAGGGCTGGCGCTATTACTTGAATAATTATTAATATTATTTTTTTTGTTGTTGTGGTGGCGTGAACTTGATTGGTCCTGTGCAGAGCAGGGCAGGGCTGGCGCTATTACTTGAATTTTTTTTTTTTTTTACGTGGTGGTGGCGTGAACTTGATTGGTCCTGTGCAGAGCAGGGCAGGGCTGGAGCTATTACTTGAATAATTTTTTTTTTTTTACGTGGTGGTGGCGTGAACTTGATTGGTCCTGTGCAGAGCAGGGCAGAGCAGGGCAGGGCTGGCGCTATTACTTGAATAATTATTATTATTATTTTTTTTGTTGTTGTGGTGGCGTGAACTTGATTGGTCCTGTGCAGAGCAGGGCAGGGCTGGAGCTATTACTTGAATAATTTTTTATTTTTTTTTTTTACGTGGTGGTGGCGTGAACTTGATTGGTCCTGTGCAGAGCAGGGCAGGGCTGGCGCTATTACTTGAATAATTATTATTTTTTTTTTTTACGTGGTGGTGGCGTGAACTTGATTGGTCCTGTGCAGAGCAGGGCAGGGCTGGCGCTATTAATTGAATAATTTTTTTTTTTTTTTTTTTTTTTTTTTTTACGTGGTGGTGGCGTGAACTTGATTGGTCCTGTGCAGAGCAGGGCGAGCAGGGCAGGGCTGACGCTATTACTTCAATAATTATTATTATTTTTTTTTTTAACGTGGTGGTGGCGTGAACTTGATTGGTCCTGTGCAGAGCAGGGCAGGGCTGGCGCTATTGAATAATTTTTTTTTTTTTTTTTTTTTTACGTGGTGGTGGCGTGAACTTGATTGGTCCTGTGCAGAGCAGGGCAGGGCTGGCGCTATTAATTGAATAATTTTTTTTTTTTTTTTTTTTTTTTACGTGGTGGTGGCGTGAACTTGATTGGTCCTGTGCAGAGCAGGGCAGGGCTGGCGCTATTAATTGAATAATTTTTTTTTTTTTTTTTTACGTGGTGGTGGCGTGAACTTGATTGGTCCTGTGCAGGGTGAGCAGGGCAGGGCTGGTGCTATTACTTCAATATTTTTTTTTTTTTTTTTTTTTACGTGGTGGTGGCGTGAACTTGATTGGTCCTGTGCAGAGCAGGGCAGGGCTGGCGCTATTAATTGAATAATTTTTTTTTTTTTTTTTTTTTTACGTGGTGGTGGCGTGAACTTGATTGGTCCTGTGCAGAGCAGGGCAGGGCTGGCGCTATTAATTGAATAATTTTTTTTTTTACGTGGTGGTGGCGTGAACTTGATTGGTCCTGTGCAGAGCAGGGCAGGGCTGGCGCTATTAATTGAATAATTTTTTTTTTTTTTTTTTTTTTACGTGGTGGTGGCGTGAACTTGATTGGTCCTGTGCAGAGCAGGGCGAGCAGGGCAGGGCTGGCGCTATTACTTAAATTTTTTTTTTTTTTTTTTTTTTAACGTGGTGGTGGCGTGAACTTGATTGGTCCTATGCAGAGCAGGGCAGGGCTGGCGCTATTAATTGAATAATTTTTTTTTTTTTTTTTTACGTGGTGGTGGCGTGAACTTGATTGGTCCTGTGCAGAGCAGGGTGAGCAGGGCAGGGCTGGTGCTATTACTTCAATATTTTTTTTTTTTTTTTTTTTTTACGTGGTGGTGGCGTGAACTTGATTGGTCCTATGCAGAGCAGGGCAGGGCTGGCGCTATTACTTGAATATTTTTATTTATTTTTTTTATGTGGTGGTGGCGTGAACTTGATTGGTCCTGTGCAGAGCAGGGCAGGGCTGGCGCTATTACTTGAATATTTTTTTTTTTTTTTTTTTTTTAAGTGGTGGTGGCGTGAACTTGATTGGTCCTGTGCAGAGCAGGGCAGGGCTGGCGCTATTACTTGAATATATATATATATTTTTTTTTTTTACGTGGTGGTGGCGTGAACTTGATTGGTCCTGTGCAGAGCAGGGCAGGGCTGGCGCTATTACTTGAATATTTTTTTTTTTTTTTTTTTTACGTGGTGGTGGCGTGAACTTGATTGGTCCTGTGCAGAGCAGGGCGAGCAGGGCAGGGCTGGCGCTATTACTTGAATAATTTTTTTTTTTTCACGTGGTGGTGGCGTGAACTTGATTGGTCCTGTGCAGAGCAGGGCAGGGCTGGCGCTATTAATTGAATAATTTTTTTTTTTTTTTTTTACGTGGTGGTGGCGTGAACTTGATTGGTCCTGTGCAGAGCAGGGCGAGCAGGGCAGGGCTGGCGCTATTACTTCAATAATTTTTTTTTTTTTTTTTTTTTTTTTACGTAGTGGTGGCGTGAACTTGATTGGTCCTGTGCAGAGCAGGGCAGGGCTGGCGCTATTAATGGAATAATTTTATTTATTTATTTTTTTTTACGTGGTGGTGGCGTGAACTTGATTGGTCCTGTGCAGAGCAGGGCAGGGCTGGCGCTATTACTTGAATAATTATTATTATTTTTTTTTTCTTTTTTTTACGTGGTGGTGGCGTGAACTTGATTGGTCATGTGCAGAGCAGGGCAGAGCAGGGCAGGGCTGGTGCTATTACTTGAATTTTTTTTTTTTACGTGGTGGTGGCGTGAACTTGATTGGTCCTGTGCAGAGCAGGGCAGGGCTGGCGCTATTACTTGAATAATTTTTTTTTTTTTTTTACGTGGTGGTGGCGTGAACTTGATTGGTCCTGTGCAGAGCAGGGCAGGGCTGGCGCTATTACTTGAATAATTTTTTTTTTTTTTTTACGTGGTGGTGGCGTGAACTTGATTGGTCCTGTGCAGAGCAGGGCAGGGCTGGCGCTATTAATTGAATTTTTTTTTTTTTTACGTGGTGGTGGCGTGAACTTGATTGGTCCTGTGCAGAGCAGGGCAAGGCTGGCGCTATTACTTGAATAATTTTTTTTTTTTTTACGTGGTGGTGGCGTGAACTTGATTGGTCCTGTGCAGAGCAGGGCAGGGCTGGCGCTATTACTTGAATAATTTTTTTTTTTTTTTTTTTTTTTTTACGTGGTGGTGGCGTGAACTTGATTGGTCCTGTGCAGATCAGGGCAGGGCTGGTGCTATTACTTGAATAATTTATTTTATTTTATTTTTTTTTTACGTGGTGGTGGCGTGAACTTGATTGGTCCTGTGCAGAGCAGGGCGAGGAGGGCAGGGCTGGCGTTATTACTTCAATATTTTTTTTTTTTTTTTTTTTTTACGTGGTGGTGGCGTGAACTTGATTGGTCCTGTGCAGAGCAGGGCGAGGAGGGCAGGGCTGGCGTTATTACTTCAATAATTTTTTTTTTTTTTTTTTTACGTGGTGGTGGCGTGAACTTGATTGGTCCTGTGCAGAGCAGGGCAGGGCTGGCGCTATTACTTGAATATTTTTTTTTTTTTTTTTTTTTTTTTTACGTGGTGGTGGCGTGAACTTGATTGGTCCTGTGCAGAGCAGGGCAGGGCTGGTGCTATTACTTGAATATTTTTTTTTTTTTTTTTTTTACGTGGTGGTGGCGTGAACTTGATTGGTCCTGTGCAGAGCAGGGCAGGGCTGGCGCTATTACTTGAATATTTTTTTTTTTTTTTTTTTTACGTGGTGGTGGCGTGAACTTGATTGGTCCTGTGCAGAGCAGAGCGAGCAGGGCAGGGCTGGCGCTATTACTTCAATAAATTTTTTTTTTTTTTTTTTTTTTTTACGTGGTGGTGGCGTGAACTTGATTGGTCCTGTGCAGAGCAGGGCAAGGCTGGCGCTATTACTTGAATAATTTTTTTTTTTAATTTTTTTACGTGGTGGTGGCGTGAACTTGATTGGTCCTGTGCAGAGCAGGGCAGGGCTGGTGTTATTACTTGAATAATTTTTTTTTTTTTTTTTTTTTACGTGGTGGTGGCGTGAACTTGATTGGTCCTGTGCAGAGCAGGGCAGGGCTGGCGCTATTAATTGAATAATTTTTTTTTTTTTTTTTTTACGTGGTGGTGGCTTGAACTTGATTGGTCCTGTGCAGAGCAGGGCGAGCAGGGCAGGGCTGGCGCTATTACTTCAATAATTTTTTTTTTTTTTTTTTTTTTTTACGTGGTGGTGGCGTGAACTTGATTGGTCCTGTGCAGAGCAGGGCAGGGCTGGCGCTATTAATGGAATAATTTTATTTATTTATTTTTTTTTACGTGGTGGTGGCGTGAACTTGATTGGTCCTGTGCAGAGCAGGGCAGGGCTGGCGCTATTACTTGAATAATTATTATTATTTTTTTTTTATTTTTTTTACGTGGTGGTGGCGTGAACTTGATTGGTCATGTGCAGAGCAGGGCAGAGCAGGGCAGGGCTGGTGCTATTACTTGAATTTTTTTTTTTTACGTGGTGGTGGCGTGAACTTGATTGGTCCTGTGCAGAGCAGGGCAGGGCTGGCGCTATTACTTGAATAATTTTTTTTTTTTTTTACGTGGTGGTGGCGTGAACTTGATTGGTCCTGTGCAGAGCAGGGCAGGGCTGGCGCTATTACTTGAATAATTTTTTTTTTTTTTTTTACGTGGTGGTGGCGTGAACTTGATTGGTCCTGTGCAGAGCAGGGCAGGGCTGGCGCTATTACTTGAATAATTATTATTATTTTTTTTTTCTTTTTTTTACGTGGTGGTGGCGTGAACTTGATTGGTCATGTGCAGAGCAGGGCAGAGCAGGGCAGGGCTGGTGCTATTACTTGAATTTTTTTTTTTTACGTGGTGGTGGCGTGAACTTGATTGGTCCTGTGCAGAGCAGGGCAGGGCTGGCGCTATTACTTGAATAATTTTTTTTTTTTTTTTACGTGGTGGTGGCGTGAACTTGATTGGTCCTGTGCAGAGCAGGGCAGGGCTGGCGCTATTACTTGAATAATTTTTTTTTTTTTTTTACGTGGTGGTGGCGTGAACTTGATTGGTCCTGTGCAGAGCAGGGCAGGGCTGGCGCTATTAATTGAATTTTTTTTTTTTTTACGTGGTGGTGGCGTGAACTTGATTGGTCCTGTGCAGAGCAGGGCAAGGCTGGCGCTATTACTTGAATAATTTTTTTTTTTTTTACGTGGTGGTGGCGTGAACTTGATTGGTCCTGTGCAGAGCAGGGCAGGGCTGGCGCTATTACTTGAATAATTTTTTTTTTTTTTTTTTTTTTTTTACGTGGTGGTGGCGTGAACTTGATTGGTCCTGTGCAGATCAGGGCAGGGCTGGTGCTATTACTTGAATAATTTATTTTATTTTATTTTTTTTTTACGTGGTGGTGGCGTGAACTTGATTGGTCCTGTGCAGAGCAGGGCGAGGAGGGCAGGGCTGGCGTTATTACTTCAATATTTTTTTTTTTTTTTTTTTTTTACGTGGTGGTGGCGTGAACTTGATTGGTCCTGTGCAGAGCAGGGCGAGGAGGGCAGGGCTGGCGTTATTACTTCAATAATTTTTTTTTTTTTTTTTTTACGTGGTGGTGGCGTGAACTTGATTGGTCCTGTGCAGAGCAGGGCAGGGCTGGCGCTATTACTTGAATATTTTTTTTTTTTTTTTTTTTTTTTTTACGTGGTGGTGGCGTGAACTTGATTGGTCCTGTGCAGAGCAGGGCAGGGCTGGTGCTATTACTTGAATATTTTTTTTTTTTTTTTTTTACGTGGTGGTGGCGTGAACTTGATTGGTCCTGTGCAGAGCAGGGCAGGGCTGGCGCTATTACTTGAATATTTTTTTTTTTTTTTTTTTTACGTGGTGGTGGCGTGAACTTGATTGGTCCTGTGCAGAGCAGAGCGAGCAGGGCAGGGCTGGCGCTATTACTTCAATAAATTTTTTTTTTTTTTTTTTTTTTTTACGTGGTGGTGGCGTGAACTTGATTGGTCCTGTGCAGAGCAGGGCAAGGCTGGCGCTATTACTTGAATAATTTTTTTTTTTAATTTTTTTACGTGGTGGTGGCGTGAACTTGATTGGTCCTGTGCAGAGCAGGGCAGGGCTGGTGTTATTACTTGAATAATTTTTTTTTTTTTTTTTTTTTACGTGGTGGTGGCGTGAACTTGATTGGTCCTGTGCAGAGCAGGGCAGGGCTGGCGCTATTAATTGAATAATTTTTTTTTTTTTTTTTTTACGTGGTGGTGGCTTGAACTTGATTGGTCCTGTGCAGAGCAGGGCGAGCAGGGCAGGGCTGGCGCTATTACTTCAATAATTTTTTTTTTTTTTTTTTTTTTTTACGTGGTGGTGGCGTGAACTTGATTGGTCCTGTGCAGAGCAGGGCAGGGCTGGCGCTATTAATGGAATAATTTTATTTATTTATTTTTTTTTACGTGGTGGTGGCGTGAACTTGATTGGTCCTGTGCAGAGCAGGGCAGGGCTGGCGCTATTACTTGAATAATTATTATTATTTTTTTTTTATTTTTTTTACGTGGTGGTGGCGTGAACTTGATTGGTCATGTGCAGAGCAGGGCAGAGCAGGGCAGGGCTGGTGCTATTACTTGAATTTTTTTTTTTTACGTGGTGGTGGCGTGAACTTGATTGGTCCTGTGCAGAGCAGGGCAGGGCTGGCGCTATTACTTGAATAATTTTTTTTTTTTTTTACGTGGTGGTGGCGTGAACTTGATTGGTCCTGTGCAGAGCAGGGCAGGGCTGGCGCTATTACTTGAATAATTTTTTTTTTTTTTTTTACGTGGTGGTGGCGTGAACTTGATTGGTCCTGTGCAGAGCAGGGCAGGGCTGGCGCTATTACTTGAATATTTTTTTTTTTTTTTTTTTTTTAAGTGGTGGTGGCGTGAACTTGATTGGTCCTGTGCAGAGCAGGGCAGGGCTGGCGCTATTACTTGAATCTATATATATATTTTTTTTTTTACGTGGTCGTGGCGTGAACTTGATTGGTCCTGTGCAGAGCAGGGCAGGGCTGGCGCTATTACTTGAATATTTTTTTTTTTTTTTTTTTTACGTGGTGGTGGCGTGAACTTGATTGGTCCTGTGCAGAGCAGGGCGAGCAGGGCAGGGCTGGCGCTATTACTTGAATAATTTTTTTTTTTTCACGTGGTGGTGGCGTGAACTTGATTGGTCCTGTGCAGAGCAGGGCAGGGCTGGCGCTATTAATTGAATAATTTTTTTTTTTTTTTTTACGTGGTGGTGGCGTGAACTTGATTGGTCCTGTGCAGAGCAGGGCGAGCAGGGCAGGGCTGGCGCTATTACTTCAATAATTTTTTTTTTTTTTTTTTTTTTTTTACGTGGTGGTGGCGTGAACTTGATTGGTCCTGTGCAGAGCAGGGCAGGGCTGGCGCTATTAATGGAATAATTTTATTTATTTATTTTTTTTTACGTGGTGGTGGCGTGAACTTGATTGGTCCTGTGCAGAGCAGGGCAGGGCTGGCGCTATTACTTGAATAATTATTATTATTTTTTTTTTCTTTTTTTTACGTGGTGGTGGCGTGAACTTGATTGGTCATGTGCAGAGCAGGGCAGAGCAGGGCAGGGCTGGTGCTATTACTTGAATTTTTTTTTTTTACGTGGTGGTGGCGTGAACTTGATTGGTCCTGTGCAGAGCAGGGCAGGGCTGGCGCTATTACTTGAATAATTTTTTTTTTTTTTTTACGTGGTGGTGGCGTGAACTTGATTGGTCCTGTGCAGAGCAGGGCAGGGCTGGCGCTATTACTTGAATAATTTTTTTTTTTTTTTTACGTGGTGGTGGCGTGAACTTGATTGGTCCTGTGCAGAGCAGGGCAGGGCTGGCGCTATTAATTGAATTTTTTTTTTTTTTACGTGGTGGTGGCGTGAACTTGATTGGTCCTGTGCAGAGCAGGGCAAGGCTGGCGCTATTACTTGAATAATTTTTTTTTTTTTTACGTGGTGGTGGCGTGAACTTGATTGGTCCTGTGCAGAGCAGGGCAGGGCTGGCGCTATTACTTGAATAATTTTTTTTTTTTTTTTTTTTTTTTTACGTGGTGGTGGCGTGAACTTGATTGGTCCTGTGCAGATCAGGGCAGGGCTGGTGCTATTACTTGAATAATTTATTTTATTTTTTTTTTTTTTTACGTGGTGGTGGCGTGAACTTGATTGGTCCTGTGCAGAGCAGGGCGAGGAGGGCAGGGCTGGCGTTATTACTTCAATAATTTTTTTTTTTTTTTTTTTACGTGGTGGTGGCGTGAACTTGATTGGTCCTGTGCAGAGCAGGGCGAGGAGGGCAGGGCTGGCGTTATTACTTCAATAATTTTTTTTTTTTTTTTTTTACGTGGTGGTGGCGTGAACTTGATTGGTCCTGTGCAGAGCAGGGCAGGGCTGGCGCTATTACTTGAATATTTTTTTTTTTTTTTTTTTTTTTTTTTACGTGGTGGTGGCGTGAACTTGATTGGTCCTGTGCAGAGCAGGGCAGGGCTGGTGCTATTACTTGAATATTTTTTTTTTTTTTTTTTTTACGTGGTGGTGGCGTGAACTTGATTGGTCCTGTGCAGAGCAGGGCAGGGCTGGCGCTATTACTTGAATATTTTTTTTTTTTTTTTTTTTACGTGGTGGTGGCGTGAACTTGATTGGTCCTGTGCAGAGCAGAGCGAGCAGGGCAGGGCTGGCGCTATTACTTCAATAAATTTTTTTTTTTTTTTTTTTTTTTTACGTGGTGGTGGCGTGAACTTGATTGGTCCTGTGCAGAGCAGGGCAAGGCTGGCGCTATTACTTGAATAATTTTTTTTTTTAATTTTTTTACGTGGTGGTGGCGTGAACTTGATTGGTCCTGTGCAGAGCAGGGCAGGGCTGGTGTTATTACTTGAATAATTTTTTTTTTTTTTTTTTTTACGTGGTGGTGGCGTGAACTTGATTGGTCCTGTGCAGAGCAGGGCAGGGCTGGCGCTATTAATTGAATAATTTTTTTTTTTTTTTTTTTACGTGGTGGTGGCTTGAACTTGATTGGTCCTGTGCAGAGCAGGGCGAGCAGGGCAGGGCTAGCGCTATTACTTCAATAATTTTTTTTTTTTTTTTTTTTTTTTTACGTGGTGGTGGCGTGAACTTGATTGGTCCTGTGCAGAGCAGGGCAGGGCTGGCGCTATTAATGGAATAATTTTATTTATTTATTTTTTTTTACGTGGTGGTGGCGTGAACTTGATTGGTCCTGTGCAGAGCAGGGCAGGGCTGGCGCTATTACTTGAATAATTATTATTATTTTTTTTTTATTTTTTTTACGTGGTGGTGGCGTGAACTTGATTGGTCATGTGCAGAGCAGGGCAGAGCAGGGCAGGGCTGGTGCTATTACTTGAATTTTTTTTTTTTACGTGGTGGTGGCGTGAACTTGATTGGTCCTGTGCAGAGCAGGGCAGGGCTGGCGCTATTACTTGAATAATTTTTTTTTTTTTTTACGTGGTGGTGGCGTGAACTTGATTGGTCCTGTGCAGAGCAGGGCAGGGCTGGCGCTATTACTTGAATAATTTTTTTTTTTTTTTTTACGTGGTGGTGGCGTGAACTTGATTGGTCCTGTGCAGAGCAGGGCATGGCTGGCGCTATTAATTGAATTTTTTTTTTTTTACGTGGTGGTGGCGTGAACTTGATTGGTCCTGTGCAGAGCAGGGCAGGGCTGGCGCTATTAATGGAATAATTTTATTTATTTATTTTTTTTTACGTGGTGGTGGCGTGAACTTGATTGGTCCTGTGCAGAGCAGGGCAGGGCTGGCGCTATTACTTGAATAATTATTATTATTTTTTTTTTATTTTTTTTACGTGGTGGTGGCGTGAACTTGATTGGTCATGTGCAGAGCAGGGCAGAGCAGGGCAGGGCTGGTGCTATTACTTGAATTTTTTTTTTTTACGTGGTGGTGGCGTGAACTTGATTGGTCCTGTGCAGAGCAGGGCAGGGCTGGCGCTATTACTTGAATAATTTTTTTTTTTTTTTACGTGGTGGTGGCGTGAACTTGATTGGTCCTGTGCAGAGCAGGGCAGGGCTGGCGCTATTACTTGAATAATTTTTTTTTTTTTTTTTACGTGGTGGTGGCGTGAACTTGATTGGTCCTGTGCAGAGCAGGGCATGGCTGGCGCTATTAATTGAATTTTTTTTTTTTTACGTGGTGGTGGCGTGAACTTGATTGGTCCTGTGCAGAGCAGGGCAGGGCTGGCGCTATTACTTGAATAATTTTTTTTTTTTTTTTTTACGTGGTGGTGGCGTGAACTTGATTGGTCCTGTGCAGAGCAGGGCAGGGCTGGCGCTATTACTTGAATAATTTTTTTTTTTTTTTTTTTTTACGTGGTGGTGGCATGAACTTGATTGGTCCTGTGCAGAGCAGGGCGAGCAGGGCAGGGCTGGCGCTATTCAAAAATTTTTTTTTTTTTTTTTTTTTTTACGTGGTGGTGGCGTGAACTTGATTGGTCCTGTGCAGAGCAGGGCGAGCAGGGCAGGGCTGGCGCTATTACTTCAAAATTTTTTTTTTTTTTTTTTTTTTTTACGTGGTGGTGGCGTGAACTTGATTGGTACTGTGCAGAGCAGGGCAGGGCTGGCACTATTACTTGAATAATTTTTTTTTTTTTTTTTTTTTTTACGTGGTGGTGGCGTGAACTTGATTGGTACTGTGCAGAGCAGGGCAGGGCTGGCGCTATTACTTGAATAATTTTTTTTTTTTTTTTTTTTTACGTGGTGGTGGCGTGAACTTGATTGGTACTGTGCAGAGCAGGGCAGGGCTGGCGCTATTACTTGAATAATTTTTTTTTTTTTTTTTTTTTTTACGTGGTGGTGGCGTGAACTTGATTGGTCCTGTGCAGAGCAGGGCGAGCAGGGCAGGGCTGGCGCTATTCAAAATTTTTTTTTTTTTTTTTTTTTTACGTGGTGGTGGCGTGAACTTGATTGGTCCTGTGCAGAGCAGGGCGAGCAGGGCAGGGCTGGCGCTATTACTTCAAAATTTTTTTTTTTTTTTTTTTTTTTTACGCGTTGGTTGCGTGAACTTGATTGGTCCTGTGCAGAGCAGGGCGAGCAGGGCAGGGCTGGCGCTATTACTTCAAAATTTTTTTTTTTTTTTTTTTTTTTTACGTGGTGGTGGCGTGAACTTGATTGGTCCTGTGCAGAGCAGGGCGAGCAGGGCAGGGCTGGCGCTATTACTTCAAAATTTTTTTTTTTTTTTTTTTTTACGTGGTGGTGGCGTGAACTTGATTGGTACTGTGCAGAGCAGGGCAGGGCTGGCGCTATTACTTGAATAATTTTTTTTTTTTTTTTTACGTGGTGGTGGCGTGAACTTGATTGGTCCTGTGCAGAGCAGGGCGAGCAGGGCAGGGCTGGCGCTATTACTTCAAATTTTTTTTTTTTTTTTTGTTTTTTTTACGTGGTGGTGGCGTGAACTTGATTGGTCCTGTGCAGAGCAGGGCGAGCAGGGCAGGGCTGGCGCTATTACTTGAAAATTTTTTTATTTTTTTTTTTTTTTACGTGGTGGTGGCGTGAACTTGATTGGTCCGTGCAGAGCAGGGCAGGGCTGGCGCTATTACTTGAATAATTTTTTTTTTTTTTTTACGTGGTGGTGGCGTGAACTTGATTGGTACTGTGCAGAGCAGGGCAGGGCTGGCGCTATACTTGAATAATTTTTTTTTTTTTTTTTTTTTTCACGTGGTGGTGGCGTGAACTTGATTGGTCCTGTGCAGAGCAGGGCGAGCAGGGCAGGGCTGGCGCTATTACTTCAAAAATTTTTTTTTTTTTTTTTTTTTTTACGTGGTGGTGGCGTGAACTTGATTGGTCCTGTGCAGAGCAGGGCGAGCAGGGCAGGGCTGGCGCTATTACTTCAAAATTTTTTTTTTTTTTTTTTTTTTTACGTGGTGGTGGCGTGAACTTGATTGGTCCGTGCAGAGCAGGGCAGGGCTGGCGCTATTACTTGAATAATTTTTTTTTTTTTTTTACGTGGTGGTGGCGTGAACTTGATTGGTCCTGTGCAGAGCAGGGCGAGCAGGGCAGGGCTGGCGCTATTACTTCAAAAATTTTTTTTTTTTTTTTTTTTTTTTACGTGGTGGTGGCGTGAACTTGATTGGTACTGTGCAGAGCAGGGCGAGCAGGGCAGGGCTGGCGCTATTACTTGAATAATTATTTTTTTTTTTTTTACGTGGTGGTGGCGTGAACTTGATTGGTCCTGTGCAGAGCAGGGCAGGGCTGGCGCTATTACTTGAATAATTTTTTTTTTTTTTTTTTTTTACGTGGTGGTGGCGTGAACTTGATTGGTCCTGTGCAGAGCAGGGCGAGCAGGGCAGGGCTGGCGCTATTACTTCAAAAATTTTTTTTTTTTTTTTTTTTTTTACGTGGTGGTGGCGTGAACTTGATTGGTTCTGTGCAGAGCAGGGCGAGCAGGGCAGGGCTGGCGCTATTACTTCAAAATTTTTTTTTTTTTTTTTTTTTTTTACGTGGTGGTGGCGTGAACTTGATTGGTCCTGTGCAGAGCAGGGCGAGCAGGGCAGGGCTGGCGCTATTACTTCAAAATTTTTTTTATTTTTTTATTTTTTTACGTGGTGGTGGCGTGAACTTGATTGGTTCTGTGCAGAGCAGGGCGAGCAGGGCAGGGCTGGCGCTATTACTTCAAAATTTTTTTTTTTTTTTTTTTTTTTTACGTGGTGGTGGCGTGAACTTGATTGGTCCTGTGCAGAGCAGGGCGAGCAGGGCAGGGCTGGCGCTATTACTTCAAAATTTTTTTTTTTTTTTTTTTTTTTTACGTGGTGGTGGCGTGAACTTGATTGGTCCTGTGCAGAGCAGGGCAGGGCTGGCGCTATTACTTGAATAATTTTTTTTTTTTTTTTTTTTTACGTGGTGGTGGCGTGAACTTGATTGGTCCTGTGCAGAGCAGGGCGAGCAGGGCAGGGCTGGCGCTATTACTTCAAAAATTTTTTTTTTTTTTTTTTTTTTTACGTGGTGGTGGCATGAACTTGATTGGTCCTGTGCAGAGCAGGGCGAGCAGGGCAGGGCTGGCGCTATTACTTCAAAATTTTTTTTTTTTTTTTTTTTTTTTACGTGGTGGTGGCGTGAACTTGATTGGTCCTGTGCAGAGCAGGGCGAGCAGGGCAGGGCTGGCGCTATTACTTCAAAATTTTTTTTTTTTTTTTTTTTTTTTACGTGGTGGTGGCGTGAACTTGATTGGTACTGTGCAGAGCAGGGCAGGGCTGGCGCTATTACTTGAATAATTATTATTATTTTTTTTTTTTTTACGTGGTGGTGGCGTGAACTTGATTGGTCCTGTGCAGAGCAGGGCGAGCAGGGCAGGGCTGGCGCTATTACTTCAAAATTTTTTTTTTTTTTTTTTTTTTTTACGTGGTGGTGGCGTGAACTTGATTGGTCCTGTGCAGAGCAGGGCGAGCAGGGCAGGGCTGGCGCTAACTTCAAAAATTTTTTTTTTTTTTTTTTTTTTTACGTGGTGGTGGCGTGAACTTGATTGGTACTGTGCAGAGCAGGGCAGGGCTGGCGCTATTACTTGAATAATTATTTATTTATTTTTTTTTTTTACGTGGTGGTGGCGTGAACTTGATTGGTACTGTGCAGAGCAGGGCAGGGCTGGCGCTATTACTTGAATAATTTTTTTTTTTTTTTTACGTGGTGGTGGCGTGAACTTGATTGGTCCTGTGCAGAGCAGGGCGAGCAGGGCAGGGCTGGCGCTATTACTTGAATAATTTTTTTTTTTTTTTTACGTGGTGGTGGCGTGAACTTGATTGGTCCTGTGCAGAGCAGGGCAGGGCTGGCGCTATTACTTGAATAATTTTTTTTTTTTTTTTTTTTTTTACGTGGTGGTGGCGTGAACTTGATTGGTCCTGTGCAGAGCAGGGCGAGCAGGGCAGGGCTGGCGCTATTACTTCAAAAATTTTTTTTTTTTTTTTTTTTTTACGTGGTGGTGGCGTGAACTTGATTGGTCCTGTGCAGAGCAGGGCGAGCAGGGCAGGGCTGGCGCTATTACTTCAAAATTTTTTATTTATTTTTTTTTTTTTTACGTGGTGGTGGCGTGAACTTGATTGGTCCTGTGCAGAGCAGGGCGAGCAGGGCAGGGCTGGCGCTATTACTTCAAAAATTTTTTTTTTTTTTTTTTTTTTT
>NW_026708364.1:0-32500 GCF_902713425.1 Acipenser ruthenus | reverse complement strand
GTGGCGTGAACTTGATTGGTCCGTGCAGAGCAGGGCAGGGCTGGCGCTATTACTTGAATAATTTTTTTTTTTTTTTTACGTGGTGGTGGCGTGAACTTGATTGGTACTGTGCAGAGCAGGGCGAGCAGGGCAGGGCTGGCGCTATTACTTGAAAAATTTTTTTTTTTTTTTTTTACGTGGTGGTGGCGTGAACTTGATTGGTCCTGTGCAGAGCAGGGCAGGGCTGGCGCTATTAATTGAATAATTTTTTTTTTTTTTTTTTTTTACGTGGTGGTGGCGTGAACTTGATTGGTCCTGTGCAGAGCAGGGCGAGCAGGGCAGGGCTGGCGCTATTACTTGAAAATTTTTTTTTTTTTTTTTTTTTTTACGTGGTGGTGGCGTGAACTTGATTGGTCCTGTGCAGAGCAGGGCGAGCAGGGCAGGGCTGGCGCTATTACTTCAAAATTTTTTTTTTTTTTTTTTTTTTTTACGTGGTGGTGGCGTGAACTTGATTGGTCCTGTGCAGAGCAGGGCGAGCAGGGCAGGGCTGGCGCTATTACTTCAAAAATTTTTTTTTTTTTTTTTTTTTTTACGTGGTGGTGGCGTGAACTTGATTGGTACTGTGCAGAGCAGGGCAGGGCTGGCGCTATTACTTGAATAATTTTTTTTTTTTTTTTTTTTTTACGTGGTGGTGGCGTGAACTTGATTGGTACTGTGCAGAGCAGGGCAGGGCTGGCGCTATTACTTGAATAATTTTTTTTTTTTTTCTTTTTTACGTGGTGGTGGCGTGAACTTGATTGGTCCTGTGCAGAGCAGGGCAAGCAGGGCAGGGCTGGCGCTATTACTTCAAAATTTTTTTTTTTTTTTTTTTTTTTTACGTGGTGGTGGCGTGAACTTGATTGGTCCTGTGCAGAGCAGGGCGAGCAGGGCAGGGCTGGCGCTATTACTTCAAAAATTTTTTTTTTTTTTTTTTTTTTTTACGTGGTGGTGGCGTGAACTTGATTGGTTCTGTGCAGAGCAGGGCGAGCAGGGCAGGGCTGGCGCTATTACTTCAAAATTTTTTTTTTTTTTTTTTTTTTTTTACGTGGTGGTGGCGTGAACTTGATTGGTCCTGTGCAGAGCAGGGCGAGCAGGGCAGGGCTGGCGCTATTACTTGAATAATTTTTTTTTTTTTTTTTTTTTACGTGGTGGTGGCGTGAACTTGATTGGTACTGTGCAGAGCAGGGCAGGGCTGGTGCTATTACTTGAATAATTTTTTTTTTTTTTTTTTTTTTACGTGGTGGTGGCGTGAACTTGATTGGTCCTGTGCAGAGCAGGGCAAGCAGGGCAGGGCTGGCGCTATTACTTGAATAATTTTTTTTTTTTTTTTACGTGGTGGTGGCGTGAACTTGATTGGTCCTGTGCAGAGCAGGGCGAGCAGGGCAGGGCTGGCGCTATTACTTCAAAAATTTTTTTTTTTTTTTTTTTTTTTACGTGGTGGTGGCGTGAACTTGATTGGTCCTGTGCAGAGCAGGGCGAGCAGGGCAGGGCTGGCGCTATTACTTCAAAAATTTTTTTTTTTTTTTTTTTTTTTTACGTGGTGGTGGCGTGAACTTGATTGGTTCTGTGCAGAGCAGGGCGAGCAGGGCAGGGCTGGCGCTATTACTTCAAAATTTTTTTTTTTTTTTTTTTTTTTTACGTGGTGGTGGCGTGAACTTGATTGGTCCTGTGCAGAGCAGGGCGAGCAGGGCAGGGCTGGCGCTATTACTTCAAAAATTTTTTTTTTTTTTTTTTTTTTTACGTGGTGGTGGCGTGAACTTGATTGGTCCTGTGCAGAGCAGGGCAGGGCTGGCGCTATTACTTGAATAATTTTTTTTTTTTTTTTTTTTTTACGTGGTGGTGGCGTGAACTTGATTGGTACTGTGCAGAGCAGGGCAGGGATGGCGCTATTACTTGAATAATTTTTTTTTTTTTTTTTTTTTTACGTGGTGGTGGCGTGAACTTGATTGGTCCTGTGCAGAGCAGGGCAAGCAGGGCAGGGCTGGCGCTATTACTTCAAAAATTTTTTTTTTTTTTTTTTTTTTTACGTGGTGGTGGCGTGAACTTGATTGGTCCTGTGCAGAGCAGGGCGAGCAGGGCAGGGCTGGCGCTATTACTTCAAAAATTTTTTTTTTTTTTTTTTTTTTTTACGTGGTGGTGGCGTGAACTTGATTGGTTCTGTGCAGAGCAGGGCGAGCAGGGCAGGGCTGGCGCTATTACTTCAAAATTTTTTTTTTTTTTTTTTTTTTTTTACGTGGTGGTGGCGTGAACTTGATTGGTCCTGTGCAGAGCAGGGCGAGCAGGGCAGGGCTGGCGCTATTACTTGAATAATTTTTTTTTTTTTTTTTTTTTACGTGGTGGTGGCGTGAACTTGATTGGTACTGTGCAGAGCAGGGCAGGGCTGGCGCTATTACTTGAATAATTTTTTTTTTTTTTTTTTTTTTACGTGGTGGTGGCGTGAACTTGATTGGTCCTGTGCAGAGCAGGGCAAGCAGGGCAGGGCTGGCGCTATTACTTGAATAATTTTTTTTTTTTTTTTACGTGGTGGTGGCGTGAACTTGATTGGTCCTGTGCAGAGCAGGGCGAGCAGGGCAGGGCTGGCGCTATTACTTCAAAAATTTTTTTTTTTTTTTTTTTTTTTACGTGGTGGTGGCGTGAACTTGATTGGTCCTGTGCAGAGCAGGGCGAGCAGGGCAGGGCTGGCGCTATTACTTCAAAAATTTTTTTTTTTTTTTTTTTTTTTTACGTGGTGGTGGCGTGAACTTGATTGGTTCTGTGCAGAGCAGGGCGAGCAGGGCAGGGCTGGCGCTATTACTTCAAAATTTTTTTTTTTTTTTTTTTTTTTTACGTGGTGGTGGCGTGAACTTGATTGGTCCTGTGCAGAGCAGGGCGAGCAGGGCAGGGCTGGCGCTATTACTTCAAAATTTTTTTTTTTTTTTTTTTTTTTTACGTGGTGGTGGCGTGAACTTGATTGGTCCTGTGCAGAGCAGGGCAGGGCTGGCGCTATTACTTGAATAATTTTTTTTTTTTTTTTTTTTTACGTGGTGGTGGCGTGAACTTGATTGGTCCTGTGCAGAGCAGGGCGAGCAGGGCAGGGCTGGCGCTATTACTTCAAAATTTTTTTTTTTTTTTTTTTTTTTTACGTGGTGGTGGCGTGAACTTGATTGGTCCTGTGCAGAGCAGGGCGAGCAGGGCAGGGCTGGCGCTATTACTTCAAAATTTTTTTTTTTTTTTTTTTTTTTTTTACGTGGTGGTGGCGTGAACTTGATTGGTCCTGTGCAGAGCAGGGCGAGCAGGGCAGGGCTGGCGCTATTACTTCAAAAAATTTTTTTTTTTTTTTTTTTTTTTACGTGGTGGTGGCGTGAACTTGATTGGTTCTGTGCAGAGCAGGGCGAGCAGGGCAGGGCTGGCGCTATTACTTCAAAATTTTTTTTTTTTTTTTTTTTTTTTACGTGGTGGTGGCGTGAACTTGATTGGTCCTGTGCAGAGCAGGGCGAGCAGGGCAGGGCTGGCGCTATTACTTCAAAATTTTTTTTTTTTTTTTTTTTTTTTACGTGGTGGTGGCGTGAACTTGATTGGTCCTGTGCAGAGCAGGGCAGGGCTGGCGCTATTACTTGAATAATTTTTTTTTTTTTTTTTTTTTACGTGGTGGTGGCGTGAACTTGATTGGTCCTGTGCAGAGCAGGGCGAGCAGGGCAGGGCTGGCGCTATTACTTCAAAATTTTTTTTTTTTTTTTTTTTTTTTTTACGTGGTGGTGGCGTGAACTTGATTGGTCCTGTGCAGAGCAGGGCGAGCAGGGCAGGGCTGGCGCTATTACTTCAAAATTTTTTTTTTTTTTTTTTTTTTTACGTGGTGGTGGCGTGAACTTGATTGGTACTGTGCAGAGCAGGGCAGGGCTGGCGCTATTACTTGAATAATTATTATTTTTTTTTTTTTTTTACGTGGTGGTGGCGTGAACTTGATTGGTACTGTGCAGAGCAGGGCAGGGCTGGCGCTATTACTTGAATAATTTTTTTTTTTTTTTTTTTTTACGTGGTGGTGGCGTGAACTTGATTGGTCCTGTGCAGAGCAGGGCGAGCAGGGCAGGGCTGGCGCTATTACTTCAAAAAAATTATTATTTTTTTTTTTTTTTACGTGGTGGTGGCGTGAACTTGATTGGTCCTGTGCAGAGCAGGGCGAGCAGGGCAGGGCTGGCGCTATTACTTCAAAAAATTTTTTTTTTTTTTTTTTTTTACGTGGTGGTGGCGTGAACTTGATTGGTCCGTGCAGAGCAGGGCAGGGCTGGCGCTATTACTTTAATAATTTTTTTTTTTTTTTTTACGTGGTGGTGGCGTGAACTTGATTGGTCCTGTGCAGAGCAGGGCGAGCAGGGCAGGGCTGGCGCTATTACTTCAAAAATTTTTTTTTTTTTTTTTTTTTTTACGTGGTGGTGGCGTGAACTTGATTGGTCCTGTGCAGAGCAGGGCGAGCAGGGCAGGGCTGGCGCTATTACTTGAATAATTTTTTTTTTTTTTTTACGTGGTGGTGGCGTGAACTTGATTGGTCCTGTGCAGAGCAGGGCGAGCAGGGCAGGGCTGGCGCTATTACTTCAAAAATTTTTTTTTTTTTTTTTTTTTTTACGTGGTGGTGGCGTGAACTTGATTGGTCCTGTGCAGAGCAGGGCGAGCAGGGCAGGGCTGGCGCTATTACTTCAATAAATTTTTTTTTTTTTTTTTTTTTTTACGTGGTGGTGGCGTGAACTTGATTGGTCCTGTGCAGAGCAGGGCGAGCAGGGCAGGGCTGGCGCTATTACTTCAAAAATTTTTTTTTTTTTTTTTTTTTTTACGTGGTGGTGGCGTGAACTTGATTGGTCCTGTGCAGAGCAGGGCGAGCAGGGCAGGGCTGGCGCTATTACTTCAAAATTTTTTTTTTTTTTTTTTTTTTTACGTGGTGGTGGCGTGAACTTGATTGGTACTGTGCAGAGCAGGGCAGGGCTGGCGCTATTACTTGAATAATTATTATTTTTTTTTTTTTTTTACGTGGTGGTGGCGTGAACTTGATTGGTACTGTGCAGAGCAGGGCAGGGCTGGCGCTATTACTTGAATAATTTTTTTTTTTTTTTTTTTTACGTGGTGGTGGCGTGAACTTGATTGGTCCTGTGCAGAGCAGGGCGAGCAGGGCAGGGCTGGCGCTATTACTTCAAAATTTTTTTTTTTTTTTTTTTTTTTTACGTGGTGGTGGCGTGAACTTGATTGGTCCGTGCAGAGCAGGGCAGGGCTGGCGCTATTACTTGAATAATTTTTTTTTTTTTTTTTACGTGGTGGTGGCGTGAACTTGATTGGTCCTGTGCAGAGCAGGGCGAGCAGGGCAGGGCTGGCGCTATTACTTGAATAATTTTTTTTTTTTTTTTACGTGGTGGTGGCGTGAACTTGATTGGTCCTGTGCAGAGCAGGGCGAGCAGGGCAGGGCTGGCGCTATTACTTCAAAAATTTTTTTTTTTTTTTTTTTTTTTACGTGGTGGTGGCGTGAACTTGATTGGTCCTGTGCAGAGCAGGGCGAGCAGGGCAGGGCTGGCGCTATTACTTCAAAATTTTTTTTTTTTTTTTTTTTTTTTACGTGGTGGTGGCGTGAACTTGATTGGTCCTGTGCAGAGCAGGGCGAGCAGGGCAGGGCTGGCGCTATTACTTCAAAATTTTTTTTTTTTTTTTTTTTTTTTACGTGGTGGTGGCGTGAACTTGATTGGTCCTGTGCAGAGCAGGGCGAGCAGGGCAGGGCTGGCGCTATTACTTCAAAAATTTTTTTTTTTTTTTTTTTTTTTACGTGGTGGTGGCGTGAACTTGATTGGTCCTGTGCAGAGCAGGGCGAGCAGGGCGAGCAGGGCAGGGCTGGCGCTATTACTTGAATAATTTTTTTTTTTTTTTTTTTTTTTACGTGGTGGTGGCGTGAACTTGATTGGTCATGTGCAGAGCAGGGCGAGTAGGGCGAGCAGGGCAGGGCTGGCGCTATTACTTCAATAATTTTTTTTTTTTTTACGTGGTGGTGGCGTGAACTTGATTGGTCCTGTGCAGAGCAGGGCAGTGCTGGTGCTATTACTTGAATAATTTTTTTTTTTTACGTGGTGGTGGCGTGAACTTGATTGGTCATGTGCAGAGTAGGGCGAGTAGGGCGAGCAGGGCAGGGCTGGCTCTATTACTTCAATAATTTTTTTTTTTTTTACGTGGTGGTGGCGTGAACTTGATTGGTCCTGTGCAGAGCAGGGCAGGGCTGGCGCTATTACTTGAATAATTTTATTTTTTTTACGTGGTGGTGGCGTGAACTTGATTGGTCCTGTGCAGAGCAGGGCGAGCAGGGCGAGCAGGGCAGGGCTGGCGCTATTACTTCAATAAATTTTTTTTTTTTTTTTTTTTGTACGTGGTGGTGGCGTGAACTTGATTGGTCCTGTGCAGAACAGGGCAGGGCTGGCGCTATTACTTGAATAATTTTTTTTTTTTTTTTTTTTTTTACGTGGTGGTGGCGTGAACTTGATTGGTCCTGTGCAGAGCAGGGCAGGGCTGGCGCTATTACTTGAATAAATTTTTTTTTTTTTTTTTTTACGTGGTGGTGGCGTGAACTTGATTGGTCATGTGCAGAGCAGGGCGAGTAGGGCGAGCAGGGCAGGGCTGGCGCTATTACTTCAATAATTTTTTTTTTTTACGTGGTGGTGGCGTGAACTTGATTGGTCCTGTGCAGAGCAGTGCGAGCAGGGCGAGCAGGGCAGGGCTGGCGCTATTACTTCAATAATTTTTATTTATTTTTTTTTGTACGTGGTGGTGGCGTGAACTTGATTGGTCCTGTGCAGAGCAGGGCAGGGCTGGCGCTATTACTTGAATAATTTTTTTTTTTTTTACGTGGTGGTGGCGTGAACTTCATTGGTCCTGTGCAGAGCAGGGCGAGCAGGGCGAGCAGGGCAGGGCTGGCGCTATTACTTCAAAAATTTTTTTTTTTTTTTTTTTTGTACGTGGTGGTGGCGTGAACTTGATTGGTCCTGTGCAGAGCAGGGCAGGGCTGGCGCTATTACTTCAATAATTTTTTTTTTTTACGTGGTGGTGGCGTGAACTTGATTGGTCCTGTGCAGAGCAGTGCGAGCAGGGCGAGCAGGGCAGGGCAGGCGCTATTACTTCAATAATTTTTTTTTTTTTTTTTTGTACGTGGTGGTGGCGTGAACTTGATTGGTCCTGTGCAGAGCAGGGCAGGGCTGGCGCTATTACTTGAATAATTTTTTTTTTTTTTTTTTTACGTGGTGGTGGTGTGAACTTGATTGGTCCTGTGCAGAGCAGGGCGAGCAGGGTAGGGCTGGCGCTATTACTTGAATAATTTTTTTTTTTTTTTTTTTTTTTTACGTGGTGGTGGCGTGAACTTGATTGGTCCTGTGCAGAGCAGGGCAGGGCTGGCGCTATTACTTGAATAATTTTTTTTTTTTTTTTTTTTTTTTTTACGTGGTGGTGGCATGAACTTGATTGGTCCTATGCAGAGCAGGGCAGGGCTGGCGCTATTACTTGAATAATATATTTTTTTTTTTTACATGGTGGTGGCGTGAACTTGATTGGTCCTGTGCAGAACAGGGCGAGCAGGGCAGGGCTGGCGCTATTACTTGAATAATTTTTTTTTTTTTTTTTCTTACGTGGTGGTGGCGTGAACTTGATTGGTCCTGTGCAGAGCAGGGCAGGGCTGGCGCTATTACTTGAATAATTTTTTTTTTTTTTTTTTTTTTTTACGTGGTGGTGGCGTGAACTTGATTGGTCCTGTGCAGAGCAGGGCAGGGCTGGCGCTATTACTTGAATAATTTTTTTTTTTTACGTGGTGGTGGCGTGAACTTGATTGGTCCTGTGCAGAGCAGGGCAGGGCTGGCGCTATTAATTGAATAATTTTTTTTTTTTTTTTTTTTTATGTGGTGGTGGCGTGAACTTGATTGGTCCTGTGCAGAGCAGGTCAGGGCTGGCGCTATTACTTGAATAATTTTTTTTTTTTTTTTTTACGTGGTGGTGGCGTGAACTTGATTGGTCCTGTGCAGAGCAGGGCAGGGCTGGCGCTATTAATTGAATATTTTTTTTTTTTTTTACGTGGTGGTGGCGTGAACTTGATTGGTCCTGTGCAGAGCAGGGCAGAGCAGGGCAGGGCTGGCGCTATTAATTGAATATTTTTTTTTTTTTTTTTTTTTTTTTTTTACGTGGTGGTGGCGTGAACTTGATTGGTCCTGTGCAGAGCAGGGCAGGGCTGGTGCTATTACTTGAATAATTATTTTTTTTTTTTTTTTTTTTTTACGTGGTGGTGGCGTGAACTTGATTGGTCCTGTGCAGAGCAGGGCAGGGCTGGCGCTATTACTTGAATAATTTTTTTTTTTTTTTTTTTTTTTTTACGTGGTGGTGGCGTGAACTTGATTGGTCCTGTGCAGAGCAGGGCAGGGCTGGCGCTATTACTTCAATATTTTTTTTTTTTTTTACGTGGTGGTGGCGTGAACTTGATTGGTCATGTGCAGAGCAGGGCGAGTAGGGCGAGCAGGGCAGGGCTGGTGCTATTACTTCAATAATTTTTTTTTTTTTTTTTTTTTTACGTGGTGGTGGCGTGAACTTGATTGGTCCTGTGCAGAGCAGGGCAGGGCTGGCGCTATTAATTGAATAATTTTTTATTTTTATTTTTTTTTACGTGTGGTGGCGTGAACTTGATTGGTCCTGTGCAGAGCAGGGCAGGGCTGGCGCTATTACTTGAATAATTTTTTTTTTTTTTTTTTTTTTTTTACGTGGTGGTGGCGTGAACTTGATTGGTCTTGTGCAGAGCAGGGCAGGGCTGGCGCTATTAATTGAATTTTTTTTTTTTTTTTTTTTTTTTTTTACGTGGTGGTGGCGTGAACTTGATTGGTCCTGTGCAGAGCAGGGCAGAGCAGGGCAGGGCTGGCGTTATTACTTGAATAAATTTTTTTTTTTTTTTTTTTTTTTTACGTGGTGGTGGCGTGAACTTGATTGGTCCTGTGCAGAGCAGGGCAGGGTTGGCGCTATTACTTGAATAATTATTTTTTTTTTTTTTTTTTTTTTTACGTGGTGGTGGCGTGAACTTGATTGGTCTTGTGCAGAGCAGGGCAGGGCTGGCGCTATTAATTGAATTTTTTTTTTTTTTTTTTTTTTTTACGTGGTGGTGGCGTGAACTTGATTGGTCCTGTGCAGAGCAGGGCAGAGCAGGGCAGGGCTGGCGTTATTACTTGAATAATCTTTATTTATTTTTTTTTTTTTTTACGTGGTGGTGGCGTGAACTTGATTGGTCCTGTGCAGAGCAGGGCGAGCAGGGCAGGGCTGGTGCTATTACTTCAATAATTTTTTTTTTTTTTTTTTCTTACGTGGTGGTGGCGTGAATTTGATTGGTCCTGTGCAGAGCAGGGCAGAGCAGGGCAGGGCTGGCGCTATTAATTGAATCATTTTTTTTTTTTTTTTTTTTTTACGTGGTGGTGGCGTGAACTTGATTGGTCCTGTGCAGAGCAGGGCAGGGCTGGCGCTATTAATTGAATAATTTTTTATTTTTATTTTTTTTTACGTGTGGTGGCGTGAACTTGATTGGTCCTGTGCAGAGCAGGGCAGGGCTGGCGTTATTACTTGAATCTTTTTTTTTTTTTTACGTGGTGGTGGCGTGAAATTGATTGGTCCTGTGCAGAGCAGGGCAGGGCTGGCGCTATTACTTGAATATTTTTTTTTTTTTTTTTTTTTACGTGGTGGTGGCGTGAACTTGATTGGTCCTGTGCAGAGCAGGGCAGGGCTGGCGCTATTAATTGAATAATTTTTTTTTTTTTTTTTTACGTGGTGGTGGCGTGAACTTGATTGGTCCTGTGCAGAGCAGGGCAGGGCTGGCACTATTACTTGAATAATTTTTTTTTTGTTTTTTTTTTACGTGGTGGTGGCGTGAACTTGTTTGGTCCTGTGCAGAGCAGGGCAGGGCTGGCGCTATTAATTGAATAATTTTTTTTTTTTTTTTTACGTGGTGGTGGCGTGAACTTGATTGGTCCTGTGCAGAGCAGGGCAGGGCTGGCGTTATTACTTGAATAATTATTTTTTTTATTTTTTTTTTTTACGTGGTGGTGGCGTGAACTTGATTGGTCCTGTGCAAAGCAGGGCAGGGCTGGCGCTATTAATTGAATAATTTTTTTTTTTTTTTTTTACGTGGTGGTGGCGTGAACTTGATTGGTCCTATGCAGAGCAGGGCAGGGTTGGCGCTACTACTTGAATAATTTTTTTATTTTTTTTTTATTTTTTTTTTTACGTGGTGGTGGCGTGAACTTGATTGGTCCTGTGCAGAGCAGGGCAGAGCAGGGCAGGGCTGGCGTTATTACTTGAATAATTTTTATTTTTATTTTATTTTTTTTTACGTGGTGGTGGCGTGAACTTGATTGGTCCTGTGCAGAGCAGGGCGAGCAGGGCAGGGCTGGCGCTATTACTTGAATAATTTTTTTTTTTTTTTTCTTACGTGGTGGTGGCGTGAAGTTGATTGGTCCTGTGCAGAGCAGGGCGAGCAGGGCAGGGCTGGCGCTATTAATTGAATAATTTTTTTTTCTTCTTTTTTTTACGTGGTTGTGGCGTGAACTTGATTGGTCCTGTGCAGAGCAGGGCAGGACTGGCGCTATTATTTCAATAATTTTTTTTTTTTTTTTTTTTTTTTTTACGTGGTGGTGGCGTGAACTTGATTGGTCCTGTGCAGAGCAGGGCAGGGCTGCCGCTATTAATTGAATAATTTTTTTTTTTTTTTTTTACGTGGTGGTGGCGTGAACTTGATTGGTCCTGTGCAGAGCAGGGCAGGGCTGGCGCTATTACTTGAATAATTTTTTTTTTGTTTTTTTTTTACGTGGTGGTGGCGTGAACTTGTTTGGTCCTGTGCAGAGCAGGGCAGGGCTGGCGCTATTAATTGAATAATTTTTTTTTTTTTTTTTTTTTTTACGTGGTGGTGGCGTGAACTTGATTGGTCCTGTGCAGAGCAGGGCAGGGCTGGCGCTATTAATTGAATCATTTTTTTTTTTTTTTTTTACGTGGTGGTGGCGTGAACTTGATTGGTCCTGTGCAGAGCAGGGCAGGGCTGGCGTTATTACTTGAATAATTATTTTTTTTATTTTTTTTTTTTACGTGGTGGTGGCGTGAACTTGATTGGTCCTGTGCAGAGCAGGGCAGGGCTGGCGCTATTAATTGAATAATTTTTTTTTTTTTTACGTGGTGGTGGCGTGAACTTGATTGGTCCTGTGCAGAGCAGGGCAGAGCAGGGCAGGGCTGGCGCTATTAATTGAATATTTTTTTTTTTTTTTTTTTTTTTTTTTACGTGGTGGTGGCGTGAACTTGATTGGTCCTGTGCAGAGCAGGGCAGAGCAGGGCAGGGCTGGCGTTATTACTTGAATAATTTTTATTTTTTTTTTTTTTTTTTTTACGTGGTGGTGGCGTGAACTTGATTGGTCCTGTGCAGAGCAGGGCGAGCAGGGCAGGGCTGGCGCTATTACTTGAATAATTTTTTTTTTTTTTTTCTTACGTGGTGGTGGCGTGAAGTTGATTGGTCCTGTGCAGAGCAGGGCGAGCAGGGCAGGGCTGGCGCTATTAATTGAATAATTTTTTTTTTTCTTTTTTTTACGTGGTTGTGGCGTGAACTTGATTGGTCCTGTGCAGAGCAGGGCAGGACTGGCGCTATTATTTCAATAATTTTTTTTTTTTTACGTGGTGGTGGCGTGAACTTGATTGGTCCTGTGCAGAGCAGGGCGAGCAGGGCAGGGCTGGCGCTATTACTTGAATAATTTTTTTTTTTTTTTTTTCTTACGTGGTGGTGGCGTGAACTTGATTGGTCCTGTGCAGAGCAGGGCAGAGCAGGGCAGGGCTGGCGCTACTAATTGAATAATTATTTATTTATTTATTTTTTTTACGTGGTGGTGGCGTGAACTTGATTGGTCCTGTGCAGAGCAGGGCAGGGCTGGCGCTATTATTTCAATATTTTTTTTTTTTTTTTTTTTTTTTTACGTGGTGGTGGCGTGAACTTGATTGGTCCTGTGCAGAGCAGGGCAGGGCTGGCGTTATTACTTGAATAATTTTTTTTTTTATTTTTTTTTTTTACGTGGTGGTGGCGTGAACTTGATTGGTCCTGTGCAGAGCAGGGCAGGGCTGGCGCTATTAATTGAATAATTTTTTTTTTTTTTTTTTTACGTGGTGGTGGCGTGAACTTGATTGGTCCTATGCAGAGCAGGGCAGGGCTGGCGCTATTACTTGAATAATTTTTTTATTTTTTTATTTTTTTTTTTACGTGGTGGTGGCGTGAACTTGATTGGTCCTGTGCAGAGCAGGGCGAGCAGGGCAGGGCTGGCGCTATTACTTGAATAATTATTTTTTTTTTTTTCTTACGTGGTGGTGGCGTGAAGTTGATTGGTCCTGTGCAGAGCAGGGCGAGCAGGGCAGGGCTGGCGCTATTAATTGAATAATTTTTTTTTTTCTTTTTTTTACGTGGTTGTGGCGTGAACTTGATTGGTCCTGTGCAGAGCAGGGCAGGACTGGCGCTATTATTTCAATAATTTTTTTTTTTTTTTTTTTTTTTTTTTTACGTGGTGGTGGCGTGAACTTGATTGGTCCTGTGCAGAGCAGGGCGAGCAGGGCAGGGCTGGCGCTATTACTTGAATAATTTTTTTTTTTTTTTTTTCTTACGTGGTGGTGGCGTGAACTTGATTGGTCCTGTGCAGAGCAGGGCAGAGCAGGGCAGGGCTGGCGCTACTAATTGAATAATTATTTATTTATTTATTTTTTTTACGTGGTGGTGGCGTGAACTTGATTGGTCCTGTGCAGAGCAGGGCAGGGCTGGCGCTATTATTTCAATATTTTTTTTTTTTTTTTTTTTTTTTTACGTGGTGGTGGCGTGAACTTGATTGGTCCTGTGCAGAGCAGGGCAGGGCTGGTGCTATTACTTGAATAATTATTTTTTTTTTTTTTTTTTTTTACGTGGTGGTGGCGTGAACTTGATTGGTCCTGTGCAGAGCAGGGCAGGGCTGGCGCTATTACTTGAATAATTTTTTTTTTTTTTTTTTTTTTTTACGTGGTGGTGGCGTGAACTTGATTGGTCCTGTGCAGAGCAGGGCAGGGCTGGCGCTATTACTTCAATATTTTTTTTTTTTTTTACGTGGTGGTGGCGTGAACTTGATTGGTCATGTGCAGAGCAGGGCGAGTAGGGCGAGCAGGGCAGGGCTGGTGCTATTACTTCAATAATTTTTTTTTTTTTTTTTTTTTTTACGTGGTGGTGGCGTGAACTTGATTGGTCCTGTGCAGAGCAGGGCAGGGCTGGCGCTATTAATTGAATAATTTTTTATTTTTATTTTTTTTTACGTGTGGTGGCGTGAACTTGATTGGTCCTGTGCAGAGCAGGGCAGGGCTGGCGCTATTACTTGAATAATTTTTTTTTTTTTTTTTTTTTTTTACGTGGTGGTGGCGTGAACTTGATTGGTCTTGTGCAGAGCAGGGCAGGGCTGGCGCTATTAATTGAATTTTTTTTTTTTTTTTTTTTTTTTTTACGTGGTGGTGGCGTGAACTTGATTGGTCCTGTGCAGAGCAGGGCAGAGCAGGGCAGGGCTGGCGTTATTACTTGAATAAATTTTTTTTTTTTTTTTTTTTTTTTACGTGGTGGTGGCGTGAACTTGATTGGTCCTGTGCAGAGCAGGGCAGGGTTGGCGCTATTACTTGAATAATTATTTTTTTTTTTTTTTTTTTTTTTACGTGGTGGTGGCGTGAACTTGATTGGTCTTGTGCAGAGCAGGGCAGGGCTGGCGCTATTAATTGAATTTTTTTTTTTTTTTTTTTTTTTTACGTGGTGGTGGCGTGAACTTGATTGGTCCTGTGCAGAGCAGGGCAGAGCAGGGCAGGGCTGGCGTTATTACTTGAATAATCTTTATTTATTTATTTTTTTTTTTACGTGGTGGTGGCGTGAACTTGATTGGTCCTGTGCAGAGCAGGGCGAGCAGGGCAGGGCTGGTGCTATTACTTCAATAATTTTTTTTTTTTTTTTTTCTTACGTGGTGGTGGCGTGAATTTGATTGGTCCTGTGCAGAGCAGGGCAGAGCAGGGCAGGGCTGGCGCTATTAATTGAATCATTTTTTTTTTTTTTTTTTTTTTACGTGGTGGTGGCGTGAACTTGATTGGTCCTGTGCAGAGCAGGGCAGGGCTGGCGCTATTAATTGAATAATTTTTTATTTTTATTTTTTTTTACGTGTGGTGGCGTGAACTTGATTGGTCCTGTGCAGAGCAGGGCAGGGCTGGCGTTATTACTTGAATCTTTTTTTTTTTTTTACGTGGTGGTGGCGTGAAATTGATTGGTCCTGTGCAGAGCAGGGCAGGGCTGGCGCTATTACTTGAATATTTTTTTTTTTTTTTTTTTTTACGTGGTGGTGGCGTGAACTTGATTGGTCCTGTGCAGAGCAGGGCAGGGCTGGCGCTATTAATTGAATAATTTTTTTTTTTTTTTTTTACGTGGTGGTGGCGTGAACTTGATTGGTCCTGTGCAGAGCAGGGCAGGGCTGGCACTATTACTTGAATAATTTTTTTTTTGTTTTTTTTTTACGTGGTGGTGGCGTGAACTTGTTTGGTCCTGTGCAGAGCAGGGCAGGGCTGGCGCTATTAATTGAATAATTTTTTTTTTTTTTTTTTACGTGGTGGTGGCGTGAACTTGATTGGTCCTGTGCAGAGCAGGGCAGGGCTGGCGTTATTACTTGAATAATTATTTTTTTTATTTTTTTTTTTTACGTGGTGGTGGCGTGAACTTGATTGGTCCTGTGCAAAGCAGGGCAGGGCTGGCGCTATTAATTGAATAATTTTTTTTTTTTTTTTTTACGTGGTGGTGGCGTGAACTTGATTGGTCCTATGCAGAGCAGGGCAGGGTTGGCGCTATTACTTGAATAATTTTTTTATTTTTTTTTTATTTTTTTTTTTACGTGGTGGTGGCGTGAACTTGATTGGTCCTGTGCAGAGCAGGGCAGAGCAGGGCAGGGCTGGCGTTATTACTTGAATAATTTTTATTTTTATTTTTTTTTTTTTTACGTGGTGGTGGCGTGAACTTGATTGGTCCTGTGCAGAGCAGGGCGAGCAGGGCAGGGCTGGCGCTATTACTTGAATAATTTTTTTTTTTTTTTTCTTACGTGGTGGTGGCGTGAAGTTGATTGGTCCTGTGCAGAGCAGGGCGAGCAGGGCAGGGCTGGCGCTATTAATTGAATAATTTTTTTTTCTTCTTTTTTTTACGTGGTTGTGGCGTGAACTTGATTGGTCCTGTGCAGAGCAGGGCAGGACTGGCGCTATTATTTCAATAATTTTTTTTTTTTTTTTTTTTTTTTTTACGTGGTGGTGGCGTGAACTTGATTGGTCCTGTGCAGAGCAGGGCAGGGCTGCCGCTATTAATTGAATAATTTTTTTTTTTTTTTTTTACGTGGTGGTGGCGTGAACTTGATTGGTCCTGTGCAGAGCAGGGCAGGGCTGGCGCTATTACTTGAATAATTTTTTTTTTGTTTTTTTTTTACGTGGTGGTGGCGTGAACTTGTTTGGTCCTGTGCAGAGCAGGGCAGGGCTGGCGCTATTAATTGAATAATTTTTTTTTTTTTTTTTTTTTTTACGTGGTGGTGGCGTGAACTTGATTGGTCCTGTGCAGAGCAGGGCAGGGCTGGCGCTATTAATTGAATAATTTTTTTTTTTTTTTTTTACGTGGTGGTGGCGTGAACTTGATTGGTCCTGTGCAGAGCAGGGCAGGGCTGGCGTTATTACTTGAATAATTATTTTTTTTATTTTTTTTTTTTACGTGGTGGTGGCGTGAACTTGATTGGTCCTGTGCAGAGCAGGGCAGGGCTGGCGCTATTAATTGAATAATTTTTTTTTTTTTTACGTGGTGGTGGCGTGAACTTGATTGGTCCTGTGCAGAGCAGGGCAGAGCAGGGCAGGGCTGGCGCTATTAATTGAATATTTTTTTTTTTTTTTTTTTTTTTTTTTACGTGGTGGTGGCGTGAACTTGATTGGTCCTGTGCAGAGCAGGGCAGAGCAGGGCAGGGCTGGCGTTATTACTTGAATAATTTTTATTTATTTTTTTTTTTTTTTTACGTGGTGGTGGCGTGAACTTGATTGGTCCTGTGCAGAGCAGGGCGAGCAGGGCAGGGCTGGCGCTATTACTTGAATAATTTATTTTTTTTTTTTCTTACGTGGTGGTGGCGTGAAGTTGATTGGTCCTGTGCAGAGCAGGGCGAGCAGGGCAGGGCTGGCGCTATTAATTGAATAATTTTTTTTTTTCTTTTTTTTACGTGGTTGTGGCGTGAACTTGATTGGTCCTGTGCAGAGCAGGGCAGGACTGGCGCTATTATTTCAATAATTTTTTTTTTTTTTTTTTTTTTTTTTTACGTGGTGGTGGCGTGAACTTGATTGGTCCTGTGCAGAGCAGGGCGAGCAGGGCAGGGCTGGCGCTATTACTTGAATAATTTTTTTTTTTTTTTTTTCTTACGTGGTGGTGGCGTGAACTTGATTGGTCCTGTGCAGAGCAGGGCAGAGCAGGGCAGGGCTGGCGCTACTAATTGAATAATTATTTATTTATTTATTTTTTTTACGTGGTGGTGGCGTGAACTTGATTGGTCCTGTGCAGAGCAGGGCAGGGCTGGCGCTATTATTTCAATATTTTTTTTTTTTTTTTTTTTTTTTTTACGTGGTGGTGGCGTGAACTTGATTGGTCCTGTGCAGAGCAGGGCAGGGCTGGCGTTATTACTTGAATAATTATTTTTTTTATTTTTTTTTTTTACGTGGTGGTGGCGTGAACTTGATTGGTCCTGTGCAGAGCAGGGCAGGGCTGGCGCTATTAATTGAATAATTTTTTTTTTTTTTTTTTTACGTGGTGGTGGCGTGAACTTGATTGGTCCTATGCAGAGCAGGGCAGGGCTGGCGCTATTACTTGAATAATTTTTTTATTTTTTTATTTTTTTTTTTACGTGGTGGTGGCGTGAAGTTGATTGGTCCTGTGCAGAGCAGGGCGAGCAGGGCAGGGCTGGCGCTATTAATTGAATAATTTTTTTTTTTCTTTTTTTTACGTGGTTGTGGCGTGAACTTGATTGGTCCTGTGCAGAGCAGGGCAGGACTGGCGCTATTATTTCAATAATTTTTTTTTTTTTTTTTTTTTTTTTTTACGTGGTGGTGGCGTGAACTTGATTGGTCCTGTGCAGAGCAGGGCGAGCAGGGCAGGGCTGGCGCTATTACTTGAATAATTTTTTTTTTTTTTTTTTCTTACGTGGTGGTGGCGTGAACTTGATTGGTCCTGTGCAGAGCAGGGCAGAGCAGGGCAGGGCTGGCGCTACTAATTGAATAATTATTTATTTATTTATTTTTTTTACGTGGTGGTGGCGTGAACTTGATTGGTCCTGTGCAGAGCAGGGCAGGGCTGGCGCTATTATTTCAATATTTTTTTTTTTTTTTTTTTTTTTTTTACGTGGTGGTGGCGTGAACTTGATTGGTCCTGTGCAGAGCAGGGCAGGGCTGGCGTTATTACTTGAATCTTTTTTTTTTTTTTTACGTGGTGATGGCGTGAAATTGATTGGTCCTGTGCAGAGCAGGGCAGGGCTGGCGCTATTACTTGAATTTTTTTTTTTTTTTTTTTTTTTACGTGGTGGTGGCGTGAACTTGATTGGTCCTGTGCAGAGCAGGGCAGGGCTGGCGCTATTAATTGAATAATTTTTTTTTTTTTTTTTTTTACGTGGTGGTGGCGTGAACTTGATTGGTCCTGTGCAGAGCAGGGCAGGGCTGGCGCTATTACTTGAATAATTATTTTTTTTATTTATTTTTTTTACGTGGTGGTGGCGTGAACTTGATTGGTCCTGTGCAGAGCAGGGCAGTGCTGGCGCTATTAATTGAATATTTTTTTTTTTTTTTTTTTTTACGTGGTGGTGGCGTGAACTTGATTGGTCCTATGCAGAGCAGGGCAGGGCTGGCGCTATTACTTGAATAATTTTTTTATTTTTTTATTTTTTTTTCACGTGGTGGTGGCGTGAACTTGATTGGTCCTGTGCAGAGCAGGGCAGGGCTGGCGCTATTACTTGAATATTTTTTTTTTTTTTTTTTAATGTGGTGGTGGCGTGAACTTGATTGGTCCTGTGCAGGCAGGGCAGGGCTGGCGCTATTACTTGAATATTTTTTTTTTTTTTTTTTTAATGTGGTGGTGGGGTGAACTTGATTGGTCCTGTGCAGAGCAGGGCAGGGCTGGCGCTATTAATTGAATCGTTTTTTTTTTTTTACGTGGTGGTGGCGTGAACTTGATTGGTCCTGTGCAGAGCAGGGCAGGGCTGGCGCTATTACTTGAATAATTTTTTTTTTTTTTTTTTTACGTGGTGGTGGCGTGAACTTGATTGGTCCTGTGCAGAGCAGGGCAGGGCTGGCGCTATTACTTGAATTATTTTTTATTTATTTATTTTTTTTACGTTGTGGCAATAGCCACACACAGTGTTGCAGGAAATGCATCACCTGCTATTCATAATTCTGAATAGCAGAGCCTGGCCAGGCAATGTCTTTTCTTTTTTATTATTAACTCTTTATTTTCGCTCGCCTATAGTGTTATTCCTGTCTCTTATTTTTAGAGCTTTTCAGGACATCTATATGTTTCAATTGAATTGGTTTGTTTTACCTGTATTCTTTTCATTACCCTTTTCTAGGGGTTTTTACGGTAATTATTTGGGCTTGCTCCTTTTTTCCCTCCACTAGTCACCTGATGGGGAAGGCCTTGAGTTCCTGTTTCCTGTTTTTAGGGGTGGGGAGTTGAAGGAAGGAGTAGAAGGGTGTGGTTGTTGCTCACTTTGTTTGTTAGGATCTTTGGTTGTATTTCGATACTTTCTTGTTTCTTCATTATTTTTCAATATATAGTTTTTATTTTCCTTTTTCAACTATCCTAACAGCGCAGGCTGCATTTTCTTTACCACCAGGTTTTTTCCTGCATTCCTTTTTTGTTTGGGGTTCTGTTTGTTTTTGCCAGTTTAGTTATTCAAAGGATTTACATCAACTGCATTGCAGATTCACAGAACCAGCACCGGATCAAGAGCAGCCAGGGTGAGATCTTCTTCAATTATTTCTCTACTGGATTACCCTTTTTTTCTGAATGGCCATTCATGTGCTTTATTTTTGGGATGTTTGCATAGGATTTTTCTGGGACATTTGTTTTTTTTTGGTGATTTTTATATTGCCTCTATTGTTTTGTTTGTTCGGGACTGTTATTGTGATTTCTTTATTTTTACTACTATTGACATTCATTGCCTTCCAGTAGTTTGATATAGGATGTTGAATAGACAATTTGTGTCCATTTTCCTTCATAGTAATAAATTTATTTTTGATAGCCTCTGTGTGGCCCCCTTTTTTATAATTATTTTCGCTGTAGCAATTGACTGCTGTTATTAGTCAACTTTGTTATAACGTGGTGGTGGCGTGAACTTGATTGGTCCGGTGCAGAGCAGGGCAGAGCAGGGCAGGGCTGGCGCTATTACTTGAATTTTTTTTATTTTTTTTTATTTTTTTTTTTTTACGTGGTGGTGGCGTGAACTTGATTGGTCCGTGCAGAGCAGGGCAGGGCTGGCGCTATTACTTGAATATTTATTTATTTATTTTTTTTACGTAGTGGTGGCATGAACTTGATTGGTCCGTGCAGAGCAGGGCAGGGCTGGCGCTATTACTTGAATATTTATTTATTTATTTTTTTTACGTAGTGGTGGCATGAACTTGATTGGTCCTGTGCAGAGCAGGGCAGAGCAGGGCAGGGCTGGCGCTATTACTTGAATAATTTATTTTATTTATTTTTTTTACGTGGTGGTGGCGTGAACTTGATTGGTCCTGTGCAGAGCAGGGCAGGGCTGGCGCTATTACTTGAATATTTTTTTTTTTTACGTGGTGGTGGCGTGAACTCGATTGGTCCTGTGCAGAGCAGGGTAGGGCTGGCGCTATTACTTGATTTTTTTTTTTTTTTACGTGGTGGTGGCATGAACTCGATTTTTCCTGTGCAGAGCAGGGCAGGGCTGGCGCTATTACTTGAATAATTTATTTTATTTATTTTTTTTACGTGGTGGTGGCGTGAACTTGATTGGTCCTGTGCAGAGCAGGGCAGGGCTGGCGCTATTACTTGAATATTTTTTTTTTTTACGTGGTGGTGGCGTGAACTTGATTGGTCCTTTCCAGAGCAGGGCAGGGCTGGCGCTATTACTTGAATAAATTTTTTTTTTTTTTTTTTTACGTGGTGGTGGCGTGAACTTGATTGGTCCGTGCAGAGCAGGGCAGGGCTGGCGCTATTACTTGAATATTTATTTATTTATTTTTTTTACGTAGTGGTGGCATGAACTTGATTGGTCCTGTGCAGAGCAGGGCAGAGCAGGGCAGGGCTGGCGCTATTACTTGAATAATTTATTTTATTTATTTTTTTTACGTGGTGGTGGCGTGAACTTGATTGGTCCTGTGCAGAGCAGGGCAGGGCTGGCGCTATTACTTGAATATTTTTTTTTTTTTACGTGGTGGTGGCGTGAACTCGATTGGTCCTGTGCAGAGCAGGGTAGGGCTGGCGCTATTACTTGAATTTTTTTTTTTTTTACGTGGTGGTGGCATGAACTCGATTTTTCCTGTGCAGAGCAGGGCAGGGCTGGCGCTATTACTTGAATAATTTATTTTATTTATTTTTTTTACGTGGTGGTGGCGTGAACTTGATTGGTCCTGTGCAGAGCAGGGCAGGGCTGGCGCTATTACTTGAATATTTTTTTTTTTTACGTGGTGGTGGCGTGAACTTGATTGGTCCTTTCCAGAGCAGGGCAGGGGTGGCGCTATTACTTTCTTTTTTTTACGTGGTGGTGGCGTGAACTCAATTGGTCCTGTGGAGAGCAGGGCAGGGCTGGCGCTATTACTTGATTTTTTTTTATTACGTGGAGGTGGCGTGAACTCGATTGGTCCTTTGCAGTGCAGGGCAGGTCTTGTGCTATTACTTGCTTTTTTTTACGTGGTGGAGGCTTGAACTCGATTGGTTCTGTGCAGAGCAGGGCAGGGCTGGTGCTATTACTTGCTTTTTTAAATTTTTTTACATGGTGGTGGCGTGAACTCGATTGGTCCTGTGCAGAGCAGGGCTGGGCTGGTGCTATTACTTGATTTTTTATTTTTTTTTGTGTTCCGCTAGCTCGGGGTGAACACCTGCTCATCCCCCGCCGAGCTGCACGGGTGTTAGTCTGGGTCCCGTGTCTCGAGGGAACATCGTTTCAATGCACGTCCCCTGTACCCCGCGGCGCACGAGTATTATGAGGCTGGACTGGTGTTCCGCGAGGTCGGGGTGAACACTTGCACAAGAGCTGCGGAGACCCCGTTAGAAGCAGCCCCGGAGGCCAGTGAAAACAGCCGAGAGTTAAGCCCCTCCCCGCCGTGGCTTCGGCTGCCTTCCGCCACGTCACATCGGATGGGACTCTGGTCATGTGTTTTGCAACATGACCAGAGTCCCGTCCGTCTTGAAGTGGCGGATGGCTGCCGATGCCACGGTGGGGAGGGGCTTAATTCCCGGCTATTTTCAAAACTCGGCGGGAAGAGCAGCAGGAGGCTCCATTCACGGCTAACTCCCTGCGATCCCCGCTGACCGATCGGAGCCGGTTTAGCGCTCCTGGCAGTCGGATACTTTAGCGCCTCAGCAGCGGGGGGCGACGACCTCGAACATTCCCCGGGCCTGCCTGAGTGTAAGGGCTGGGACCCGTCTGCCGGGGGAAAAAAATACCTGCATGTCCCCCGTCCCCACCGGGTGGCACGGGTGTTATGAGGCCCGGGCTGGAGTTCCACGAGCTCGGGGTGAACACCTGCTCATCCCCCACGGAGCTGCACGGGGGTTAGCCTGGGTCCCGTGGTCTCGATGGAAAATCGTTTCAATGCACGTCCTCTGTAACCCGCGGCGCACGAGTATTATGAGGCCGGGCTGAGTTCCGCGAGGTCTGGGTGAACACTTGCACAAGCGCTGCGGAGGCCCCCCCTGTCCTTAACCCTTTCAGACCTGGTGTCCATTACAATGGACATCACATGTTTGAGCGTTTTTTCTAGAGTTCTAAAAACACCTGCAGTGATTTTAGAAGAATTCTTGCAGAAATCAGATTTCTTTAGCAATTCAAACAAGAGTAACAGCATTTGCATCGGGTTCCCCAATGTCTAATTATTTTCCACCAGTAGATGGCAGCAGCCCCAAAGAAGTGGCGTCAAAAAACATTGAAATACTGAAAATGTACCTTTTGAAGTGTTTTTCAGCCATGCAACCAGGCAGAAACACCATTTCAAGGGCTGTAGGATCAGACCAACAGTCTGTGACTGAGCCCAGTGTTTTTAGAGTGATTCCTGCAAAATTCAGGTTTTTTGCCATTCAAATCAGTCGACCGCTGCTTTAAGCCTATGGGGAGTTTGGAACACTTTTGGCAGGCTCTCAAAACATCGGCGAATGCGGTAGGTGGCTGAAACTTGCTACAGAGCACCTCTAGGACGTGTAGATAATTGGTTGAAAAGCACAGGTCGCTGGGCCTTTCGTTCCGACGCCGCCCCTGTCCTTGAATGCCACTTCGAAGTGGTCTGCGGGCCCTGAAAACGTACCTTTTGAAGTGTTTTTTCAGCCATGCAACCAGGCAGAAACACCATTTCAAGGGCTGTAGGATCAGACCAACAGTCTGTGACTGAGCCCAGTGTTTTTAGAGTGATTCCTGCAAAATTCAGGTTTTTTGCCATTCAAATCAGTCGACCGCTGCTTTAAGCCTATGGGGAGTTTGGAACACTTTTGGCAGGCTCTCAAAACATCGGCGAATGCGGTAGGTGGCTGAAACTTGCTACAGAGCACCTCTAGGACGTGTAGATAATTGGTTGAAAAGCACAGGTCGCTGGGCCTTTCGGTTCCGACGCCGCCCCTGTCCTTGAATGCCACTTCGAAGTGGTCTGCGGGCCCCTTGAAAACGTACCTTTTGAAGTGTTTTTCAGCCATGCAACCAGGCAGAAACACCATTTCAAGGGCTGTAGGATCAGACCAACAGTCTGTGACTGAGCCCAGTGTTTTTAGAGTGATTCCTGCAAAATTCAGGTTTTTTGCCATTCAAATCAGTCGACCGCTGCTTTAAACCTATGGGGAGTTTGGAACACTTTTGGCAGGCTCTCAAAACATCGGCGAATGCGGTAGGTGGCTGAAACTTGCTACAGAGCACCTCTAGGACGTGTAGATAATTGGTTGAAAAGCACAGGTCGCTGGGCCTTTCGGTTCCGACGCCGCCCCTGTCCATGAATGCCACTTCGAAGTGGTCTGCGGGCCCCTTGAAAACGTACCTTTTGAAGTGTTTTTCAGCCATGCAACCAGGCAGAAACACCATTTCAAGGGCTGTAGGATCAGACCAACAGTCTGTGACTGAGCCCAGTGTTTTTAGAGTGATTCCTGCAAAATTCTGTTTTTTTGCCATTAAAATAAGTCGACCGCTGCTTTAAACCTATGGCCAAATTTGGAGCAATTTCGGCAGGCTCTCAAAGAATCAGCGAATGTGGTAGGTGGCTGAAAATTGCTACAGAGCACCTCTAGGACATGCAGATAAGAGGGTGAAAAGCACAGGTTGCTGGGCCTTTCGGTTCGGACGCTGCCCCTGTCCTTGAATGCCACTTCTAAGTGGACTGCGGGCCACTTTAAAAACTATATCTTTGTGTTCGCTGGGTTACTATCGAATCTATTACTGACACCTCGTGGTCATGATTCGCAACTGCATGTCATTACGTTTGCTTAACATTCCATGTCTGCAAGCGTGTCACGTGAATCTCGTTTCGTGTTGTTTGTATACTCTTAGTAAATGAAGGGTACAACCAAAAATATGTTTTAAAACAAACAGCATGTATTTACATTCACAACATAGAACTGCATAAACATTCTGCGTGGGCAAATATGATCGCACAGTTGCGTTTTTCCAAATGGTAAAGGATTTACTCCCGGTGAGTCAGGGCAGTACGTGTGCTTCTTAGAGTGACTGTATCCTACTTCCAGCGCATCGACTCAGACAACACGGGTGTAAAAAAAGCCCCAATAAGTGACCCCTGTCACCTAATTACGAGATCATTTTTTAAAACCTAGTTACGTGATCATTTAATTTCTCGTGAATACGGGTTGCTTTGTCACGTGTATACGTGATATTTTTTAACACACATTTACGTCATAATTTTTGTTTACGAGTGTAAGTCGCCCTGGACAAGTGCGTCTGCTAATAAATAAATAAATAAATAAATAAATAAATAATTACGTTTTACTTGTTGTCACGTATGTGCGTGATATTTTCCTTTCATGTAAATAGGTGTTTTATTATTATTTATTTATTTATGTAAGGGAGCAATGCGCTTCCTTAATAGCTGTAATTACAGAACCGCATCTGAATGAACTGCGTTGAACCAGGCAGCTGTGAAAGGGAGTCATTAAGGGTGCGTTCACGGAGATCATTTTGTGTAGAATCTGACCAGTTGATAGAAGTTCATTGGATCAATTGGTCACATTCTGCACAATATCTGCGCAGAATTATCTCCGTGAATGCACGCTGAGACTTTATTCACTTCAGTGCGCAAGCGCAGCTGTAAAACAAGAGAGCGACGCTGGGAAATGCAGTCTTTCGATTTCACTTCAATGCGCAAGCGCCGCTGTATAAAGAGAGAGCGATGCTGAGAAATGCAGACTTTCTATATTCACTTCAATGTGCATGTCCCGATGGAACATCAATTAAATGCACGTCCCCTTTTCCCCCGGGTGCACGAGTATTATGAGGCCGGGCTGGAGTTCCACGAGGTCGGGGTGAACACTTGCACAAGAGCTGCGGAGACCCCGTTAGAAGCAGCCCCGGAGGCCAGCGAAAACAGCCGAGAATTAAGCGCCCTCCCCTCCGAGGCTTTGGCTGATTTCCGCAACGTCACGTCGGACGGGGCTCTGGTCATGTTATTATTATTTTTTTTTCACATGACCAGAGTCCCGTTCGTTTGTTCGTGGCGGAAATCGACCGAAGCCTCAGAGGGGAGGGCGCTTAATTCTCGGCTATTTTCGCCGGAATATCTCGGTCGGTATCGGAGCTTTCTGCACGGGGGGTCTGCGAGCTCGTCCCCCCGGGGAGCTGCACCGTGTAGAAGCACCGTTTCAAGGGCTGTAGTATCAGACGAACAGTCTGTAAGTGACCCCAGTGTTTCTCGAACGATTGCTGCACAAATCTGAGTTTTAGCCCTTCAAATACGTCGACCGCTGCTTTAAGCCTATGGGCAATTTGGAACAATTTAGGCAGGCTCTCAAAGAATCAGCGAATGTGGTAGGAGGCTGAAAATTGAATCCTCTCATGTAATTGGGTTAGTTGTGTGTTTGTGTTTATTGAAGAGGCCGCTGCTGTAGGAGAGCAGGATCGGGAGATTGGCGGGTAGGATAGTAGGGAGTACATTTACAAGAGGGACCCTAATTAACTGGGAAAAAATTCATCATTTTGTGTCATTGGCAATGTTACCTGAAAGCAGTGTCAATGTTATTTTATAACATTAGTTACGTAAGATCTCGTAACTTTACGAAAACATTCCAAAAAATGTTCTTTAAAAATTACTTAATGTTATGCTGACTTTCAAATAACATTCTCCTAACGTTCCGGAAACATCATTGTGTTAGCTGGGTTACTATCCAATCTATTACTGACACCTTGTGGTCATGATTCGCAACTGCACGTCATTAAAGTTGCTTAACATTCAATTTCTGCAAGTGTGTCACATGATACTTATGGAGGGTGATCCGTGCCTAAATTAAGATGCACTTCCGCAATGGTATTCTGCTTGCTGATCATGATCATGATTATGCAACATGGTATTCTGCTTGCTGATTGTGATTATGCAACATGGTATTCTGCTTTCTGATTGTGATTATGCAACATGGTATTCTGCTTGCGGATCATTAACATGAAGACCGTATTCGTTTACCAGGGTTGCCATGGAAACTGTGGACCCACAATCCTCCTGGTGCATCGCTCACGTTACAGGTGGCGGATAGACCTGAATTAAGGCAAGTTCGAGTTTATTCCGAGTTTTCTTTTTATATTTGTTTGTTATTGTATAAAAATTAATACTCGATCACATGTGCTCATAACATAGACGATGCATGATACAATTTAGCTATAGATAACCAACTTATAATGATTTGAGAGAGTATAGTGACCACATTTGTCACTGTTTTTTTTTTGTTTTTGTTTTGTAGTATATAGTGTATGTAACTGTAAAACGGTGGTGGGTGGGTGGGTAATGGTACCTGTATTTAAAAGTAAGTATTGGAAAATCGTGATGGGTTTTTGAATATTATTACAGTAGGTACAGTATTCTGGTCAGATTAAGAGACAGACGTGTATCAAGGCAAGTTATTTATTTTATTTAAATTTTTTTGGCAGGGGAAGTGGGTAAAAATGAGTATTTCATGAATTAATTTCCCGTCGTCTACTGCAGCTACCTGTCTGAGATGTTGCATCAGTATTATACAGTTGTACCGCTTCACTTAAGATGTACCTATCATTTGTATTAATTACTTGCTAGATGTATAGGTATTTAGAGTTAAGTTTTCTTTTTAAAATTATTTTAAAGCTGATCAATACTTGGAGTAGCACAAGGGTGTAAGCAGGACGGTTCTCCTAGTTCTTGTGAGGTCAAACAAGTGCTGCAGTTGTGTGTGTAAAATACTTGCAGCATTCATTTTATATATATATATGTACATTTATCAGTGCGGCAGTGTAGAGTGGTGGTTAGAATTCCGGGGTTCGATTGTATGTAAATAGCTTTGGATTAAAGCATCTGCTAAATTAATTAATTTTATTTTAGTTTATGTGAATATATGATTTCAGTTCCGTTCCTTTTGTAGTGGTGAGAGTGCCAATGTTGAGGCTGCTCGACTTCTTCAAGAAGCTGCAAGGATTTTGAAGAGAGAGTCAGAAAGCACAGCCACTGCTGGCTCAGGATCACAGACTGGTACTGGGACGTGTTCACCCAGTTCTTTTAGAGGTTTGTTTAACAACATGCAAACCTCACTAGCTGAAGTACAACAGGGAACCCCTACAGTCGATTCAGGCAGGATTCCCTGCCCTAGAAATGACCACATTCAAAGAAATCTTGTGCAGCTGTTTCAGCCATGTGATCGGGCAAGGGGGCAAAAGATGTTCCAGAAAACTGGAAAGTGTAAACGGAAAACTACACACAGTGAAACCTGGACACGTGATTTCTTTTGCTTACAGAGACCAATGTTCAAACTGTGCCCAATGGAGAAGACCGCATTGGTTTACAGAATTCAGCCCTTGGTAGGAAAAAAATAACATTTGCAGACAAAAATTGAGGATTTTCTGAACTATGTGAAACTCTGTTTTCACATTTTCCACAATTGAAAGGTGCAGGAGGCTTTCAGATGTTTTGGTCCGTTAATAAAACCAAACAATTGGCACCAATTCCAATGCCAGCCGGTGAGTACAGTGAGAAATTTCTGAGAACTGAGAGTGGCCTGAACCAGGCAATGGCCTACATTCGACCACTTCAGAAAAACCTGGAGAGCATTGCGAAGCGTGAGGCTGAAGAGGTAAGAACAGTTGTCAAAATCTGATCTCCTCTATATTCCTTCTTCTTCGCCTCCCTCTACAGACCTTTCTATCTGAATTTCCCTTGATTCTATCACCCTTTCCCCTTCCTCCTCTGCCCAAACCTTGGTGTCACCTTTGATTCCTCCCTTTCCAACTCTCAACATATTTCTTCACTGGCACGCTCTTACTGTCTCTTTTTGAGCAATATCTATTGCATTAAACCTGCTGGACTATGGCCCTCGACGATCAGGACTGGAGATCACTGGGTTAAGGTGTAAATGCACATGTAACACATACTATAAAAATGAAGCATGTTAAAAATAAATGTGTGTTTGTTTGTTGTAGTGTCAAGAGGTGGTCATGGAGAAGTGCAAAAGGTGTGGAAAAGATATCCCTCTGCAATGCCTTTCAGAACACATTGAAAACTGTGGAAGGTCATCTGTTTTTCTGGTGTATTTGTCATATAAATTGCTCATTTACTTTTACAACATAGTGGTTGACTTGTATCTGTGGTAAATATGTTTTGACATTCAAAGCATGTATGTCTTTGTTAACTGTTTTCAGACAGCCTGATGACACTGATTTGGAAGATGATGTCGTTATGGAGATATCTGAAGAGACTCAACTATCTATGTCATCACATGACAACACATCCCATGTTCAAAATTATTACAACAAGTGCCATGCTTCTTCTAGTGGACTGTACAGGTATGTAATGTTTTCAATGTGGAGTACTCGTAAGTAATTGTCATTTTTATATAATCAAAATATTTTTTATTTTTTTAACATTAATATTGAGTACGATGTTTGTTTCCGTGCCAGTAATTTCTGTTGTGCACAATGTCTCACATTGATGTAATTTAAAAGACTTTTACTATCAAAGGACTATTACTGCAGAAGGAAAGTAAGAATGGAGCTTCAAATGCTATCAGTGTTATAGTGGGCTGAATTTCTTATTTATTCTTTTGTTTCTTAGAGACTATGTGGACCTTGTCAGTGAAGACAATGTATTTAGTGATTCTGAAGAAGAGCAGCTGAATAGAGTTCTAGAGGAATCGCTAAAGGAAAGCTCGCATGCAGCTTTTAAGTAAGTGTTACAAGCCTTATTGATTGTTTTTTCCCCCAATTAAAATAAGTCTTGAGGAACAGATGTATTCATACAACTAAATTAATATTTGCTTGGTGACTGTATATTTTAAATGTATGTTTAGAATTAATTCATTTAAATAACTTTTTGTCATAGAATTCTTTGTCATGACATTTATGAACACCACCATTTTCTGTGAATGTAACATTGTAACACAATGTCCACCACCCATAGGAAAGTAAACACTTTGTGTTGTGCCAGATTATGGGATGGCAGAGGTCAGAGTTCTTTGTGTTCTTTGTGTCAGAGGTCGTTGTGTTGTGCCAGATTATGGGATGTCTTTTTATCGTTGTTTTTAAACAACAAAAAGACACATTGCACTTTCATATTCATGATTCAGTCAGTTGTTGCCATTCATTTCCACACAGCTTAGCTTCCGAGATGTACTTAGCTGATGAAAACCGTTTTGATAGGCTTTTATGTTTAATCTGTATGTATCTGGGAATATAATACACTGGAAATGAAATGCACTAATTGAGTTTTGATTGATAGTTAAGTTCAATGTATATTTTTGTTGTTTGTGTCTGTATGGAATTTGTATCTATGCCCCAAAATATTTGTGTTTTAAGCTGTTGGCTGGTCAAGGAGCACCCCTGTGCCCTTTTTTAAATAAAAAACTGTAATGTTTTAAAGTGGATTATTTGAAGCATTGCTTAAACTTGAAAAAAAGGTTTTAATGAAATCATGTGTACTCTCATTCTTGTCTAGCTTCTCATTATTTGTCCTCTTCCTTTGCATTCCTTGTTTAGTGGATGTTTGTATGTATTTAAAACAAGTATATTGATATTTTTTTATGCAAATAAATAGTCCTAAATCCAGAAACATAAATTAACAGGTTATATTTAGAAAATAAATAAATATTGGATGTCAGGACTGAAGAGGATTTATTGTGGATGCTGACTCTTGGATTTATATTTTGCTTCAATGTGCATGCATGTTCTCTTTATTTCAATTTTAAGATTTCAAAGTCAGACAATTAAAAAGGAACTGGACGAGGCGGTTCGACTGGTATGTTCTTCAGCGAACAAGAACACAGTTTGAAAGGTATGCTTTTTACAAAAAATCTAATATTACAAAGAACAGTACCCACCTAATGTTGATGCTCCATAGTTACAAAAAAGTTATAAAGTCGACTCATTCCATTCCTAAACTCAGCCAGCCAAAGCAGTCTCAGCCTTTTAAATTCACAGCCTAATTGTTATATTAATTATATATTAAATATATATTAAATGTGTTCTGGGAAGTTTAATAAAAGTGTTCTATGTTATTATGTAGCATGCAGATGTGTACTGAATTGAAAACCAAACTGAATCTACTTTGTCCCTATATTGTGCTGAAGAAATATCACTTATTATATGTTGTGACTAGCACCAAGCTGTATATTTATACTAATACATAGAGAATCACATTCCCCCTACCCACATCTGGGCTACTTAATTAAATAATTAATGTATTGAAGAAAGCCAGTGGCTTGTTTTATATATTTAAAAAAAATCTACATTATTATTGAAGAGAATATTTTATATGCTCTGAAAACAAGCATTGCATTGGGGTATGTACATCTTTTTTTCAAGTGTCTACTGTATTACTAATTCAGAACATTCATTATTCAAATATTTTGCACAGGTTGCAAGAAGGACTCCGTTCTCTCAGTGTAATGGATTCTATGAAGGCCCACCCTGAAACCTTCAAACCTATTTTCTGTCAATCGACAGAGAAGCTGACTGCTGATGTGCTTGAAGAGCTATTCAAAGAGCAGCGATCTGACTGTGGGAGTAACAAGTTTGAGAGAGAAAATGAAGCAGTATGTCATTGGAGGGATTATCTCTTGGATGTAGAGAGTACGTTTTATTTTAAATGCAATTTCAATAAGATGTTGTGTATCCACATTGAACTAGCATCTCAATATAGTAGTATACATTTAAGAAGTTTATATACAATTTAAAACAGTCATGTGAGAGGGTTCTTGATGGAAAATGTAGCTCTCAGCAGGTACATGTCAAGAAACAATTGTATAATGAATAAAATGCTTGCGTATTATTATTATTATTATTATTATTATTGATTGCCTGACATTTAGATAAATTAATTATTTGTTATCAGACCAAGGTTTAAACAGGTTACATATTCAGTACTTTGTTTAAAATACAAAACTAATATGAATGAAGTTATATACCGTTAGTTACAGTACTTCTATGTAAACGTTTATACATAGTTAATTGGACTTGCTCATAAAACATATATTATAACAACTTTATATAAGGATTTAAAAAATACAAATCATCACTTAAATCTGTAGAGTGTGCATACATATTTCAAAATAATCAGTGATACAATTTAAAAGTCTTTAACTTAATCATATTTTAATTATATTAATAACATTATTCTGCCATTGGCATACAGTGCTTTCTGCCCTTCAAAATGGAGACCCAACAGCAGTGACGTCCCGTGAAAAACCTCAATGGCAGTTACAAAGATGATTGATGTATTTTTCTGTTTGGTTTTTTTTAGTGGGGATTTGTGGAGTTACCCTGGAGGACATCCTTGTCTTTGCCACAGGAAGTGACAGTGTACCAGCATTGGGCTTCAACCCTGCTCCAACTGTTGAATTTTTGCATGATGGTTCACGGTTTCCACTTGCAAACACATGTTCCAGCATATTAAGGGTACCATGCAGGCATTCATACGAGTCCTTCAGGGATGATATGGACTTTGGAATTAAAAATTCCCCAGGCTTTGGAAGGGCATAACCAAATTCCTTTGCTTACCATACCTGTAGTCAAAGGGCACAAGTATGTTCGATCCTAAGAACAATGTTATGCATGCCAAAGTGCTGCTAGAATTTTTATGTTTGTCATTTTTGTTATCTATAATTCTTTGTACACTTAAATTTAGCAAGTGAGTCACCTTTGGTTGAGAATTCTTACCTGTAGTTATTATTATTGCAGATATTTAGCAGACACCTTTATTAAGCACTACAATTCAATTTACTAAAATATTAAAATGTAATAGTTCAATCTGTCAATATTAACATCAGTGCTGAAATGTTACAAGCCTTTAAATAAAAGTATAGGCTGGATCTTTTCCCTCCTAAGGATTTTTGGTAATAGAGAATTCTTAACAGTTGTTAAGTTGTTCCAAGAAAGAACATTTTACTTTTCCTCCTTATTAATAAACACTATTTGCATTTCTGTGATGTAAAGTCTGTTTGCAGCTTATTTTTAAACTGAGAATTAAAACACAAATCCATCAGCTATATTCACATTATATTTAACACTACTTAAATCAAAATGGCAAAATACTGTGATACTCCAAGTTGACTAGAAATTGGCCTTTACAAACTGGGTTTAAAATAAAAAGGGTAAAAATAATTATTTTTATTATAAAAACTATTCACATTAACACTTGCAGAGGTGATGAGAAGAGAACCCTTGCTAAAACCTGAGTGCACTGTACAATACATGTTTGAAAGCCTTTTCAGGATGAAAAGGAGCGGTTGTGGTATGTAAAGGTCTTAAAACCTACATTTAGGCATTTCTGTTGTTTGCTACACTTAATGCTTCTAAATAAAGATCAAGTCCGAAACAGCTGCTCGTCCTCAAAGGGTCAATGTTGACTGGAAGGAGAGGAACCAGTGTGTCCTGCAATGAAACTGGGGGCTCTGATTCACGGCAGGCTCCAGGTCCTTCCATAGTTATCAAAATCCATCTAGTAAAATGGAGACAATCAATTTAACATGTTAATTAGATATATAAGGTAACCTTTATTTGTATCGCTG
>NW_026708363.1:0-64924 GCF_902713425.1 Acipenser ruthenus | reverse complement strand
CTAGTTGTTCAACAACTCTCCGGCAGGCGGCTTCGTCACACAGGGAGTCAGGTTTTCTTTAAAAGGAGATCAATGTTTTTAGCTTTCTGACTGTCAAATAAATAGCTACGTGGTTCCTGCACATCTATTTCCATGTTTCGTTATTTTTTATTGACAAGACTAAAAGTAAAGACTCAGCAGTGTCTGTATCAAAGTTTTTATTTTTATTTTAAATAATTGGAAATCATTTTCGAGCTTATCAGTTTTATTTATTTAGTTGATGTTTTTTATTCAGATAAACTGTGCATCACAACTGCTGCTGCTGCTGCTGCAGAGTCACTTACAATAGGACCTGGGTTTTACATCTCATTTGAAGGAAGGAGCACAAGGAGGTTAAGGGACTTGCTCAGGGACAGGGTCACACACAATGAGCCAGTGGCTGAGCTGGGATTGAACCAGGAACCTCCCGGTAACAAGAGCTTTTCTTTAACCACCTGACCACTAAGCCCCTTAAATCATATCTTGGCAGACAAACACTTTAATTAGACAACATAAAACCACATACAAGCAGATTTACAAGCAGGGCTGCAATCGCGTTCGCGCTCTCCCCTGATGTTATAGTCAAAGTTAAAAACACAGGTATTGAAAGCAATTAGCGATTATCTATATATCTCCAGCAGGTGGCTCTGTCAGACTGGGAATGAGATTTTGTTTTTTCTTTCGGAGCGTATAATGTTCTAGAAAGTACCAAAGTGTTTTATGTACATGTATTGTGAAGTGTTTCATCTTGAGAAGACAAAGTAACGAGTCAGCGGCACGTGTATCAAAGTTACAAAGTTGCTAATATTAAAGAAGACGAGGTTCAGCGGTACAGTTGTTTTTTTAAACCATAGTGTTTCAGTTCTGTACAGACGTTCTATGTCATTATCCGTTATTGATTCAGCTTTATTTAGATGATTGCCTTTACCTTGTTTTAATTTCCCGTTCCTCTGAGATACGAATCTACCAGCTTTACATCTTTTTTTTTTTTTTTTTAACGTATTCTCATTTTGTTGATCATTAATGCACATTTCTGTACTGTGGGTGTTGTCGAGCGATTGAAAACGAGACATTTTGTGTTTGAATTGAAAGTGATGGTCTCGAGGAGTCGAACAGGTCACAATAAGCCTTCATCCATGTATCATGTAACCACATGTATGCTGTCTCTAACTGGAGGAGAGGGACCCTTGCCGTACTGCTCAGCCTAAAGAACCACACGAGTTGTTTGAAAGGGGGATTTATTTTGTAGAATAAACATCAAATTGGTTTCAGGGCATACAGTCCTCCAACGGCAACACAGCTCAGTAGTACAGCTGAGATCCATTACAACACTGCTGCAGATTCAAACTAAAAGAGGGTAATATACAAAATGGATGCCTTTGAGAACTTAACACTTTCAATGCCAACGTGTGGCTACTACTTTGTGAACATACAATTTCGCAAGAATCTAATGGCACTTTTAATGCTGCTATATACACACACAGACACACGGACACACGGGCCCGCACACGTGGAGCCCAGAGCTGCTTAAATGTTAACGTTTGTGACAAATTAGAGATCTGGAAATCCCTCCCCCAACCTGTCATTGCATGAATGATATTAACTTAATACTATGAAAGAGATAAACCAAGACTGTCGTTCGCTTACGGCCATACCACCTTGAGAACGCCCGATCTCGTCTGATCTCGGAAGCTAAGCAAGGTCGGGCCTGGTTAGTACTTGGATGGGAGACCGCCTGGGAATACCAGGTGCTGTAAGCTTTTCTTTCTGCAGCTTGACAGGGGGCGCTATTTCCCTTGTTATTTATGTTACTAACCTGGAAGCTGTAAGTCTAAACATCGTTTTCTTTTTTTTGTTTTTTTATTGTCCCATTCCACACACGAACAAGTATTGTATCAGCCTTTACTGGTTTTGAAAACTGAGTTAGGACAGAAAGGGTTATCGTATTATATTCTAAGCCGAAACTACCAGTAGCGGTCCGATACAAACAAATGTGAACAGGGTTAAGACAAAAGTACTGACGAGTTTTGCTAGTTATGGTTAGTTTAATTAATTAAAAAAAGAAATAAAAGTTGATGAAGTACTTTTTATTATAGTAACAGAACGAGACATGTTTTAAAGCCACAAACTGCGTGTTTAGATTATTGTGCCAAACAAGAGAACAAAACGAGCATATCAACCAAGAACGGATTTAGTGACCCGTTCATTCGTTCGAGTTTATTTATATTATGTGTGACCTTAACAAATGTTTGACCAATGTTTTGCTTGCTTTCTTTTTGAAAGTCGTACATTTGTTACATTTTTTTTTTATTTCGTTTACGCAGACGTGTATACAGACCCGTCGCTTCTTTTGCGGAACATCTCACATGCTGCTGCACGAATGACGTCGTCCTGTGTAAATCCTGGCATCTTGTCCTCCAATGATAAAGGCGCATGCAAATATATACCGAGAGGCATTACGGGAATGCAATTTATAAATACTTATACTGAAAACTGAAGGAACCCATTACACCCAACAGACTGGAAAGTGCGATATGATAACAATGAAAATGTTATATTAGGAAAAGAGTGTTTCTTTAAATTGCAGATGTAGGCACCGTTTCTTTGAAAAATGTCTCTTGTGGACGGGTGACGACTCGCAATGTGTACAACTCATACTTACCTGGCAGGGGAGATACCATGATCATGAAGGTGGTTCACCCAGGGCGAGGCTCGGCCATTGCACTCCGGCTGTGCTGACCCCTGCGAATTCCCCAAATGCGGGAATCTCGACTGCATAATTTCTGGTAGTGGGGGACTGCGTTCGCGCTCTCCCCTGAAACTATGGTCAAAGACAGAAACAAACACGAACCCGTCGGAGGAAGGAACTCACTCACTAGTTGTTCAACAACTCTCCGGCAGGCGGCTTCGTCACACAGGGAGTCAGGTTTTCTTTAAAAGGAGCTCAATGTTTTTAGCTTTCTGACTGTCAAATAAATAGCTACGTGGTTCCTGCACATCTATTTCCATGTTTCGTTATTTTTTATTGACAAGACTAAAAGTAAAGACTCAGCAGTGTCTGTATCAAAGTTTTTATTTTTATTTTAAATAATTGGAAATCATTTTCGAGCTTATCAGTTTTATTTATTTAGTTGATGTTTTTTATTCAAAGCAACTTACAGATAAACTGTGCATCACAACTGCTGCTGCTGCTGCTGCTGCTGAGTCACTTACAATAGGACCTGGGTTTTACATCTCATTTGAAGGAAGGAGCACAAGGAGGTTAAGGGACTTGCTCAGGGACAGGGTCACACACAATGAGCCAGTGGCTGAGCTGGGATTGAACCAGGAACCTCCCGGTAACAAGAGCTTTTCTTTAACCACCTGACCACTAAGCCCCTTAAATCATATCTTGGCAGACAAACACTTTAATTAGACAACATAAAACCACATACAAGCAGATTTACAAGCAGGGCTGCAATCGCGTTCGCGCTCTCCCCTGATGTTATAGTCAAAGTTAAAAACACAGGTATTGAAAGCAATTAGCGATTATCTATATATCTCCAGCAGGTGGCTCTGTCAGACTGGGAATGAGATTTTGTTTTTTCTTTCGGAGCGTATAATGTTCTAGAAAGTACCAAAGTGTTTTATGTACATGTATTGTGAAGTGTTTCATCTTGAGAAGACAAAGTAACGAGTCAGCGGCACGTGTATCAAAGTTACAAAGTTGCTAATATTAAAGAAGACGAGGTTCAGCGGTACAGTTGTTTTTTTAAAACATAGTGTTTCAGTTCTGTACAGACGTTCTATGTCGTTATCCGTTATTGATTCAGCTTTATTTAGATGATTGCCTTTACCTTGTTTTAATTTCCCGTTCCTCTGAGATACGAATCTACCAGCTTTACATCTTTTTTTTTTTTTTTTTTAACGTATTCTCATTTTGTTGATCATTAATGCACATTTCTGTACTGTGGGTGTTGTCGAGCGATTGAAAACGAGACATTTTGTGTTTGAATTGAAAGTGGTGGTCTCGAGGAGTCGAACAAGTCACAATAAGCCTTCATCCATGTATCATGTAACCACATGTATGCTGTCTCTAACTGGAGGAGAGGGACCCTTGCCGTACTGCTCAGCCTAAAGAACCACACGAGTTGTTTGAAAGGGGGATTTATTTTGTAGAATAAACATCAAATTGGTTTCAGGGCATACAGTCCTCCAACGGCAACACAGCTCAGTAGTACAGCTGAGATCCATTACAACACTGCTGCAGATTCAAACTAAAAGAGGGTAATATACAAAATGGATGCCTTTGAGAACTTAACACTTTCAATGCCAACGTGTGGCTACTACTTTGTGAACATACAATTTCGCAAGAATCTAATGGCACTTTTAATGCTGCTATATACACACACAGACACACGGACACACGGGCCCGCACACGTGGAGCCCAGAGCTGCTTAAATGTTAACGTTTGTGACAAATTAGAGATCTGGAAATCCCTCCCCCAACCTGTCATTGCATGAATGATATTAACTTAATACTATGAAAGAGATAAACCAAGACTGTCGTTCGCTTACGGCCATACCACCTTGAGAACGCCCGATCTCGTCTGATCTCGGAAGCTAAGCAAGGTCGGGCCTGGTTAGTACTTGGATGGGAGACCGCCTGGGAATACCAGGTGCTGTAAGCTTTTCTTTCTGCAGCTTGACAGGGGGCGCTATTTCCCTTGTTATTTATGTTACTAACCTGGAAGCTGTAAGTCTAAACATCGTTTTCTTTTTTTTGTTTTTTTATTGTCCCATTCCACACACGAACAAGTATTGTATCAGCCTTTACTGGTTTTGAAAACTGAGTTAGGACAGAAAGGGTTATCGTATTATATTCTAAGCCGAAACTACCAGTAGCGGTCCGATACAAACAAATGTGAACAGGGTTAAGACAAAAGTACTGACGAGTTTTGCTAGTTATGGTTAGTTTAATTAATTAAAAAAACAAATAAAAGTTGATGAAGTACTTTTTATTATAGTAACAGAACGAGACATGTTTTAAAGCCACAAACTGCGTGTTTAGATTATTGTGCCAAACAAGAGAACAAAACGAGCATATCAACCAAGAACGGATTTAGTGACCCGTTCATTCGTTCGAGTTTATTTATATTATGTGTGACCTTAACAAATGTTTGACCAATGTTTTGCTTGCTTTCTTTTTGAAAGTCGTACATTTGTTACATTTTTTTTTATTTCGTTTACGCAGACGTGTATACAGACCCGTCGCTTCTTTTGCGGAACATCTCACATGCTGCTGCACGAATGACGTCGTCCTGTGTAAATCCTGGCATCTTGTCCTCCAATGATAAAGGCGCATGCAAATATATACCGAGAGGCATTACGGGAATGCAATTTATAAATACTTATACTGAAAACTGAAGGAACCCATTACACCCAACAGACTGGAAAGTGCGATATGATAACAATGAAAATGTTATATTAGGAAAAGAGTGTTTCTTTAAATTGCAGATGTAGGCACCGTTTCTTTGAAAAATGTCTCTTGTGGACGGGTGACGACTCGCAATGTGTACAACTCATACTTACCTGGCAGGGGAGATACCATGATCATGAAGGTGGTTCACCCAGGGCGAGGCTCGGCCATTGCACTCCGGCTGTGCTGACCCCTGCGAATTCCCCAAATGCGGGAATCTCGACTGCATAATTTCTGGTAGTGGGGGACTGCGTTCGCGCTCTCCCCTGAAACTATGGTCAAAGACAGAAACAAACACGAACCCGTCGGAGGAAGGAACTCACTCACTAGTTGTTCAACAACTCTCCGGCAGGCGGCTTCGTCACACAGGGAGTCAGGTTTTCTTTAAAAGGAGCTCAATGTTTTTAGCTTTCTGACTGTCAAATAAATAGCTACGTGGTTCCTGCACATCTATTTCCATGTTTCGTTATTTTTTATTGACAAGACTAAAAGTAAAGACTCAGCAGTGTCTGTATCAAAGTTTTTATTTTTATTTTTAATTGGAAATCATTTTCGAGCTTATCAGTTTTATTTATTTAGTTGATGTTTTTTATTCAAAGCAACTTACAGATAAACTGTGCATCACAACTGCTGCTGCTGCTGCTGCTGCTGCTGCTGCTGCTGCTGCAGAGTCACTTACAATAGGACCTGGGTTTTACATCTCATTTGAAGGAAGGAGCACAAGGAGGTTAAGGGACTTGCTCAGGGACAGGGTCACACACAATGAGCCAGTGGCTGAGCTGGGATTGAACCAGGAACCTCCCGGTAACAAGAGCTTTTCTTTAACCACCTGACCACTAAGCCCCTTAAATCATATCTTGGCAGACAAACACTTTAATTAGACAACATAAAACCACATACAAGCAGATTTACAAGCAGGGCTGCAATCGCGTTCGCGCTCTCCCCTGATGTTATAGTCAAAGTTAAAAACACAGGTATTGAAAGCAATTAGCGATTATCTATATATCTCCAGCAGGTGGCTCTGTCAGACTGGGAATGAGATTTTGTTTTTTCTTTCGGAGCGTATAATGTTCTAGAAAGTACCAAAGTGTTTTATGTACATGTATTGTGAAGTGTTTCATCTTGAGAAGACAAAGTAACGAGTCAGCGGCACGTGTATCAAAGTTACAAAGTTGCTAATATTAAAGAAGACGAGGTTCAGCGGTACAGTTGTTTTTTTAAAACATAGTGTTTCAGTTCTGTACAGACGTTCTATGTCGTTATCCGTTATTGATTCAGCTTTATTTAGATGATTGCCTTTACCTTGTTTTAATTTCCCGTTCCTCTGAGATACGAATCTACCAGCTTTACATCTTTTTTTTTATTTTTTTAACGTATTCTCATTTTGTTGATCATTAATGCACATTTCTGTACTGTGGGTGTTGTCGAGCGATTGAAAACGAGACATTTTGTGTTTGAATTGAAAGTGATGGTCTCGAGGAGTCGAACAGGTCACAATAAGCCTTCATCCATGTATCATGTAACCACATGTATGCTGTCTCTAACTGGAGGAGAGGGACCCTTGCCGTACTGCTCAGCCTAAAGAACCACACGAGTTGTTTGAAAGGGGGATTTATTTTGTAGAATAAACATCAAATTGGTTTCAGGGCATACAGTCCTCCAACGGCAACACAGCTCAGTAGTACAGCTGAGATCCATTACAACACTGCTGCAGATTCAAACTAAAAGAGGGTAATATACAAAATGGATGCCTTTGAGAACTTAACACTTTCAATGCCAACGTGTGGCTACTACTTTGTGAACATACAATTTCGCAAGAATCTAATGGCACTTTTAATGCTGCTATATACACACACAGACACACGGACACACGGGCCCGCACACGTGGAGCCCAGAGCTGCTTAAATGTTAACGTTTGTGACAAATTAGAGATCTGGAAATCCCTCCCCCAACCTGTCATTGCATGAATGATATTAACTTAATACTATGAAAGAGATAAACCAAGACTGTCGTTCGCTTACGGCCATACCACCTTGAGAACGCCCGCTCTCGTCTGATCTCGGAAGCTAAGCAAGGTCGGGCCTGGTTAGTACTTGGATGGGAGACCGCCTGGGAATACCAGGTGCTGTAAGCTTTTCTTTCTGCAGCTTGACAGGGGGCGCTATTTCCCTTGTTATTTATGTTACTAACCTGGAAGCTGTAAGTCTAAACATCGTTTTCTTTTTTTTGTTTTTTTATTGTCCCATTCCACACACGAACAAGTATTGTATCAGCCTTTACTGGTTTTGAAAACTGAGTTAGGACAGAAAGGGTTATCGTATTATATTCTAAGCCGAAACTACCAGTAGCGGTCCGATACAAACAAATGTGAACAGGGTTAAGACAAAAGTACTGACGAGTTTTGCTAGTTATGGTTAGTTTAATGAATTAAAAAAAGAAATAAAAGTTGATGAAGTACTTTTTATTATAGTAACAGAACGAGACATGTTTTAAAGCCACAAACTGCGTGTTTAGATTATTGTGCCAAACAAGAGAACAAAACGAGCATATCAACCAAGAACGGATTTAGTGACCCGTTCATTCGTTCGAGTTTATTTATATTATGTGTGACCTTAACAAATGTTTGACCAATGTTTTGCTTGCTTTCTTTTTGAAAGTCGTACATTTGTTACATTTTTTTTTATTTCGTTTACGCAGACGTGTATACAGACCCGTCGCTTCTTTTGCGGAACATCTCACATGCTGCTGCACGAATGACGTCGTCCTGTGTAAATCCTGGCATCTTGTCCTCCAATGATAAAGGCGCATGCAAATATATACCGAGAGGCATTACGGGAATGCAATTTATAAATACTTATACTGAAAACTGAAGGAACCCATTACACCCAACAGACTGGAAAGTGCGATATGATAACAATGAAAATGTTATATTAGGAAAAGAGTGTTTCTTTAAATTGCAGATGTAGGCACCGTTTCTTTGAAAAATGTCTCTTGTGGACGGGTGACGACTCGCAATGTGTACAACTCATACTTACCTGGCAAGGGAGATACCATGATCATGAAGGTGGTTCACCCAGGGCGAGGCTCGGCCATTGCACTCCGGCTGTGCTGACCCCTGCGAATTCCCCAAATGCGGGAATCTCGACTGCATAATTTCTGGTAGTGGGGGACTGCGTTCGCGCTCTCCCCTGAAACTATGGTCAAAGACAGAAACAAACACGAACCCGTCGGAGGAAGGAACTCACTCACTAGTTGTTCAACAACTCTCCGGCAGGCGGCTTCGTCACACAGGGAGTCAGGTTTTCTTTAAAAGGAGCTCAATGTTTTTAGCTTTCTGACTGTCAAATAAATAGCTACGTGGTTCCTGCACATCTATTTCCATGTTTCGTTATTTTTTATTGACAAGACTAAAAGTAAAGACTCAGCAGTGTCTGTATCAAAGTTTTTATTTTTATTTTAAATAATTGGAAATCATTTTCGAGCTTATCAGTTTTATTTATTTAGTTGATGTTTTTTATTCAAAGCAACTTACAGATAAACTGTGCATCACAACTGCTGCTGCTGCTGCTGCTGCTGCTGAGTCACTTACAATAGGACCTGGGTTTTACATCTCATTTGAAGGAAGGAGCACAAGGAGGTTAAGGGACTTGCTCAGGGACAGGGTCACACACAATGAGCCAGTGGCTGAGCTGGGATTGAACCAGGAACCTCCCGGTAACAAGAGCTTTTCTTTAACCACCTGACCACTAAGCCCCTTAAATCATATCTTGGCAGACAAACACTTTAATTAGACAACATAAAACCACATACAAGCAGATTTACAAGCAGGGCTGCAATCGCGTTCGCGCTCTCCCCTGATGTTATAGTCAAAGTTAAAAACACAGGTATTGAAAGCAATTAGCGATTATCTATATATCTCCAGCAGGTGGCTCTGTCAGACTGGGAATGAGATTTTGTTTTTTCTTTCGGAGCGTATAATGTTCTAGAAAGTACCAAAGTGTTTTATGTACATGTATTGTGAAGTGTTTCATCTTGAGAAGACAAAGTAACGAGTCAGCGGCACGTGTATCAAAGTTACAAAGTTGCTAATATTAAAGAAGACGAGGTTCAGCGGTACAGTTGTTTTTTTAAAACATAGTGTTTCAGTTCTGTACAGACGTTCTATGTCGTTATCCGTTATTGATTCAGCTTTATTTAGATGATTGCCTTTACCTTGTTTTAATTTCCCGTTCCTCTGAGATACGAATCTACCAGCTTTACATCTTTTTTTTTTTTTTTTTTAACGTATTCTCATTTTGTTGATCATTAATGCACATTTCTGTACTGTGGGTGTTGTCGAGCGATTGAAAACGAGACATTTTGTGTTTGAATTGAAAGTGGTGGTCTCGAGGAGTCGAACAGGTCACAATAAGCCTTCATCCATGTATCATGTAACCACATGTATGCTGTCTCTAACTGGAGGAGAGGGACCCTTGCCGTACTGCTCAGCCTAAAGAACCACACGAGTTGTTTGAAAGGGGGATTTATTTTGTAGAATAAACATCAAATTGGTTTCAGGGCATACAGTCCTCCAACGGCAACACAGCTCAGTAGTACAGCTGAGATCCATTACAACACTGCTGCAGATTCAAACTAAAAGAGGGTAATATACAAAATGGATGCCTTTGAGAACTTAACACTTTCAATGCCAACGTGTGGCTACTACTTTGTGAACATACAATTTCGCAAGAATCTAATGGCACTTTTAATGCTGCTATATACACACACAGACACACGGACACACGGGCCCGCACACGTGGAGCCCAGAGCTGCTTAAATGTTAACGTTTGTGACAAATTAGAGATCTGGAAATCCCTCCCCCAACCTGTCATTGCATGAATGATATTAACTTAATACTATGAAAGAGATAAACCAAGACTGTCGTTCGCTTACGGCCATACCACCTTGAGAACGCCCGATCTCGTCTGATCTCGGAAGCTAAGCAAGGTCGGGCCTGGTTAGTACTTGGATGGGAGACCGCCTGGGAATACCAGGTGCTGTAAGCTTTTCTTTCTGCAGCTTGACAGGGGGCGCTATTTCCCTTGTTATTTATGTTACTAACCTGGAAGCTGTAAGTCTAAACATCGTTTTCTTTTTTTTGTTTTTTTATTGTCCCATTCCACACACGAACAAGTATTGTATCAGCCTTTACTGGTTTTGAAAACTGAGTTAGGACAGAAAGGGTTATCGTATTATATTCTAAGCCGAAACTACCAGTAGCGGTCCGATACAAACAAATGTGAACAGGGTTAAGACAAAAGTACTGACGAGTTTTGCTAGTTATGGTTAGTTTAATTAATTAAAAAAACAAATAAAAGTTGATGAAGTACTTTTTATTATAGTAACAGAACGAGACATGTTTTAAAGCCACAAACTGCGTGTTTAGATTATTGTGCCAAACAAGAGAACAAAACGAGCATATCAACCAAGAACGGATTTAGTGACCCGTTCATTCGTTCGAGTTTATTTATATTATGTGTGACCTTAACAAATGTTTGACCAATGTTTTGCTTGCTTTCTTTTTGAAAGTCGTACATTTGTTACATTTTTTTTTATTTCGTTTACGCAGACGTGTATACAGACCCGTCGCTTCTTTTGCGGAACATCTCACATGCTGCTGCACGAATGACGTCGTCCTGTGTAAATCCTGGCATCTTGTCCTCCAATGATAAAGGCGCATGCAAATATATACCGAGAGGCATTACGGGAATGCAATTTATAAATACTTATACTGAAAACTGAAGGAACCCATTACACCCAACAGACTGGAAAGTGCGATATGATAACAATGAAAATGTTATATTAGGAAAAGAGTGTTTCTTTAAATTGCAGATGTAGGCACCGTTTCTTTGAAAAATGTCTCTTGTGGACGGGTGACGACTCGCAATGTGTACAACTCATACTTACCTGGCAGGGGAGATACCATGATCATGAAGGTGGTTCACCCAGGGCGAGGCTCGGCCATTGCACTCCGGCTGTGCTGACCCCTGCGAATTCCCCAAATGCGGGAATCTCGACTGCATAATTTCTGGTAGTGGGGGACTGCGTTCGCGCTCTCCCCTGAAACTATGGTCAAAGACAGAAACAAACACGAACCCGTCGGAGGAAGGAACTCACTCACTAGTTGTTCAACAACTCTCCGGCAGGCGGCTTCGTCACACAGGGAGTCAGGTTTTCTTTAAAAGGAGCTCAATGTTTTTAGCTTTCTGACTGTCAAATAAATAGCTACGTGGTTCCTGCACATCTATTTCCATGTTTCGTTATTTTTTATTGACAAGACTAAAAGTAAAGACTCAGCAGTGTCTGTATCAAAGTTTTTATTTTTATTTTAAATAATTGGAAATCATTTTCGAGCTTATCAGTTTTATTTATTTAGTTGATGTTTTTTATTCAAAGCAACTTACAGATAAACTGTGCATCACAACTGCTGCTGCTGCTGCTGCTGCTGCTGCTGCTGCTGCAGAGTCACTTACAATAGGACCTGGGTTTTACATCTCATTTGAAGGAAGGAGCACAAGGAGGTTAAGGGACTTGCTCAGGGACAGGGTCACACACAATGAGCCAGTGGCTGAGCTGGGATTGAACCAGGAACCTCCCGGTAACAAGAGCTTTTCTTTAACCACCTGACCACTAAGCCCCTTAAATCATATCTTGGCAGACAAACACTTTAATTAGACAACATAAAACCACATACAAGCAGATTTACAAGCAGGGCTGCAATCGCGTTCGCGCTCTCCCCTGATGTTATAGTCAAAGTTAAAAACACAGGTATTGAAAGCAATTAGCGATTATCTATATATCTCCAGCAGGTGGCTCTGTCAGACTGGGAATGAGATTTTGTTTTTTCTTTCGGAGCGTATAATGTTCTAGAAAGTACCAAAGTGTTTTATGTACATGTATTGTGAAGTGTTTCATCTTGAGAAGACAAAGTAACGAGTCAGCGGCACGTGTATCAAAGTTACAAAGTTGCTAATATTAAAGAAGACGAGGTTCAGCGGTACAGTTGTTTTTTTAAAACATAGTGTTTCAGTTCTGTACAGACGTTCTATGTCGTTATCCGTTATTGATTCAGCTTTATTTAGATGATTGCCTTTACCTTGTTTTAATTTCCCGTTCCTCTGAGATACGAATCTACCAGCTTTACATCTTTTTTTTTATTTTTTTAACGTATTCTCATTTTGTTGATCATTAATGCACATTTCTGTACTGTGGGTGTTGTCGAGCGATTGAAAACGAGACATTTTGTGTTTGAATTGAAAGTGATGGTCTCGAGGAGTCGAACAGGTCACAATAAGCCTTCATCCATGTATCATGTAACCACATGTATGCTGTCTCTAACTGGAGGAGAGGGACCCTTGCCGTACTGCTCAGCCTAAAGAACCACACGAGTTGTTTGAAAGGGGGATTTATTTTGTAGAATAAACATCAAATTGGTTTCAGGGCATACAGTCCTCCAACGGCAACACAGCTCAGTAGTACAGCTGAGATCCATTACAACACTGCTGCAGATTCAAACTAAAAGAGGGTAATATACAAAATGGATGCCTTTGAGAACTTAACACTTTCAATGCCAACGTGTGGCTACTACTTTGTGAACATACAATTTCGCAAGAATCTAATGGCACTTTTAATGCTGCTATATACACACACAGACACACGGACACACGGGCCCGCACACGTGGAGCCCAGAGCTGCTTAAATGTTAACGTTTGTGACAAATTAGAGATCTGGAAATCCCTCCCCCAACCTGTCATTGCATGAATGATATTAACTTAATACTATGAAAGAGATAAACCAAGACTGTCGTTCGCTTACGGCCATACCACCTTGAGAACGCCCGCTCTCGTCTGATCTCGGAAGCTAAGCAAGGTCGGGCCTGGTTAGTACTTGGATGGGAGACCGCCTGGGAATACCAGGTGCTGTAAGCTTTTCTTTCTGCAGCTTGACAGGGGGCGCTATTTCCCTTGTTATTTATGTTACTAACCTGGAAGCTGTAAGTCTAAACATCGTTTTCTTTTTTTTGTTTTTTTATTGTCCCATTCCACACACGAACAAGTATTGTATCAGCCTTTACTGGTTTTGAAAACTGAGTTAGGACAGAAAGGGTTATCGTATTATATTCTAAGCCGAAACTACCAGTAGCGGTCCGATACAAACAAATGTGAACAGGGTTAAGACAAAAGTACTGACGAGTTTTGCTAGTTATGGTTAGTTTAATGAATTAAAAAAAGAAATAAAAGTTGATGAAGTACTTTTTATTATAGTAACAGAACGAGACATGTTTTAAAGCCACAAACTGCGTGTTTAGATTATTGTGCCAAACAAGAGAACAAAACGAGCATATCAACCAAGAACGGATTTAGTGACCCGTTCATTCGTTCGAGTTTATTTATATTATGTGTGACCTTAACAAATGTTTGACCAATGTTTTGCTTGCTTTCTTTTTGAAAGTCGTACATTTGTTACATTTTTTTTTATTTCGTTTACGCAGACGTGTATACAGACCCGTCGCTTCTTTTGCGGAACATCTCACATGCTGCTGCACGAATGACGTCGTCCTGTGTAAATCCTGGCATCTTGTCCTCCAATGATAAAGGCGCATGCAAATATATACCGAGAGGCATTACGGGAATGCAATTTATAAATACTTATACTGAAAACTGAAGGAACCCATTACACCCAACAGACTGGAAAGTGCGATATGATAACAATGAAAATGTTATATTAGGAAAAGAGTGTTTCTTTAAATTGCAGATGTAGGCACCGTTTCTTTGAAAAATGTCTCTTGTGGACGGGTGACGACTCGCAATGTGTACAACTCATACTTACCTGGCAAGGGAGATACCATGATCATGAAGGTGGTTCACCCAGGGCGAGGCTCGGCCATTGCACTCCGGCTGTGCTGACCCCTGCGAATTCCCCAAATGCGGGAATCTCGACTGCATAATTTCTGGTAGTGGGGGACTGCGTTCGCGCTCTCCCCTGAAACTATGGTCAAAGACAGAAACAAACACGAACCCGTCGGAGGAAGGAACTCACTCACTAGTTGTTCAACAACTCTCCGGCAGGCGGCTTCGTCACACAGGGAGTCAGGTTTTCTTTAAAAGGAGCTCAATGTTTTTAGCTTTCTGACTGTCAAATAAATAGCTACGTGGTTCCTGCACATCTATTTCCATGTTTCGTTATTTTTTATTGACAAGACTAAAAGTAAAGACTCAGCAGTGTCTGTATCAAAGTTTTTATTTTTATTTTAAATAATTGGAAATCATTTTCGAGCTTATCAGTTTTATTTATTTAGTTGATGTTTTTTATTCAAAGCAACTTACAGATAAACTGTGCATCACAACTGCTGCTGCTGCTGCTGCTGCTGCTGAGTCACTTACAATAGGACCTGGGTTTTACATCTCATTTGAAGGAAGGAGCACAAGGAGGTTAAGGGACTTGCTCAGGGACAGGGTCACACACAATGAGCCAGTGGCTGAGCTGGGATTGAACCAGGAACCTCCCGGTAACAAGAGCTTTTCTTTAACCACCTGACCACTAAGCCCCTTAAATCATATCTTGGCAGACAAACACTTTAATTAGACAACATAAAACCACATACAAGCAGATTTACAAGCAGGGCTGCAATCGCGTTCGCGCTCTCCCCTGATGTTATAGTCAAAGTTAAAAACACAGGTATTGAAAGCAATTAGCGATTATCTATATATCTCCAGCAGGTGGCTCTGTCAGACTGGGAATGAGATTTTGTTTTTTCTTTCGGAGCGTATAATGTTCTAGAAAGTACCAAAGTGTTTTATGTACATGTATTGTGAAGTGTTTCATCTTGAGAAGACAAAGTAACGAGTCAGCGGCACGTGTATCAAAGTTACAAAGTTGCTAATATTAAAGAAGACGAGGTTCAGCGGTACAGTTGTTTTTTTAAACCATAGTGTTTCAGTTCTGTACAGACGTTCTATGTCGTTATCCGTTATTGATTCAGCTTTATTTAGATGATTGCCTTTACCTTGTTTTAATTTCCCGTTCCTCTGAGATACGAATCTACCAGCTTTACATCTTTTTTTTTTTTTTTTTAACGTATTCTCATTTTGTTGATCATTAATGCACATTTCTGTACTGTGGGTGTTGTCGAGCGATTGAAAACGAGACATTTTGTGTTTGAATTGAAAGTGATGGTCTCGAGGAGTCGAACAGGTCACAATAAGCCTTCATCCATGTATCATGTAACCACATGTATGCTGTCTCTAACTGGAGGAGAGGGACCCTTGCCGTACTGCTCAGCCTAAAGAACCACACGAGTTGTTTGAAAGGGGGATTTATTTTGTAGAATAAACATCAAATTGGTTTCAGGGCATACAGTCCTCCAACGGCAACACAGCTCAGTAGTACAGCTGAGATCCATTACAACACTGCTGCAGATTCAAACTAAAAGAGGGTAATATACAAAATGGATGCCTTTGAGAACTTAACACTTTCAATGCCAACGTGTGGCTACTACTTTGTGAACATACAATTTCGCAAGAATCTAATGGCACTTTTAATGCTGCTATATACACACACAGACACACGGACACACGGGCCCGCACACGTGGAGCCCAGAGCTGCTTAAATGTTAACGTTTGTGACAAATTAGAGATCTGGAAATCCCTCCCCCAACCTGTCATTGCATGAATGATATTAACTTAATACTATGAAAGAGATAAACCAAGACTGTCGTTCGCTTACGGCCATACCACCTTGAGAACGCCCGATCTCGTCTGATCTCGGAAGCTAAGCAAGGTCGGGCCTGGTTAGTACTTGGATGGGAGACCGCCTGGGAATACCAGGTGCTGTAAGCTTTTCTTTCTGCAGCTTGACAGGGGGCGCTATTTCCCTTGTTATTTATGTTACTAACCTGGAAGCTGTAAGTCTAAACATCGTTTTCTTTTTTTTGTTTTTTTATTGTCCCATTCCACACACGAACAAGTATTGTATCAGCCTTTACTGGTTTTGAAAACTGAGTTAGGACAGAAAGGGTTATCGTATTATATTCTAAGCCGAAACTACCAGTAGCGGTCCGATACAAACAAATGTGAACAGGGTTAAGACAAAAGTACTGACGAGTTTTGCTAGTTATGGTTAGTTTAATGAATTAAAAAAAGAAATAAAAGTTGATGAAGTACTTTTTATTATAGTAACAGAACGAGACATGTTTTAAAGCCACAAACTGCGTGTTTAGATTATTGTGCCAAACAAGAGAACAAAACGAGCATATCAACCAAGAACGGATTTAGTGACCCGTTCATTCGTTCGAGTTTATTTATATTATGTGTGACCTTAACAAATGTTTGACCAATGTTTTGCTTGCTTTCTTTTTGAAAGTCGTACATTTGTTACATTTTTTTTTATTTCGTTTACGCAGACGTGTATACAGACCCGTCGCTTCTTTTGCGGAACATCTCACATGCTGCTGCACGAATGACGTCGTCCTGTGTAAATCCTGGCATCTTGTCCTCCAATGATAAAGGCGCATGCAAATATATACCGAGAGGCATTACGGGAATGCAATTTATAAATACTTATACTGAAAACTGAAGGAACCCATTACACCCAACAGACTGGAAAGTGCGATATGATAACAATGAAAATGTTATATTAGGAAAAGAGTGTTTCTTTAAATTGCAGATGTAGGCACCGTTTCTTTGAAAAATGTCTCTTGTGGACGGGTGACGACTCGCAATGTGTACAACTCATACTTACCTGGCAGGGGAGATACCATGATCATGAAGGTGGTTCACCCAGGGCGAGGCTCGGCCATTGCACTCCGGCTGTGCTGACCCCTGCGAATTCCCCAAATGCGGGAATCTCGACTGCATAATTTCTGGTAGTGGGGGACTGCGTTCGCGCTCTCCCCTGAAACTATGGTCAAAGACAGAAACAAACACGAACCCGTCGGAGGAAGGAACTCACTCACTAGTTGTTCAACAACTCTCCGGCAGGCGGCTTCGTCACACAGGGAGTCAGGTTTTCTTTAAAAGGAGCTCAATGTTTTTAGCTTTCTGACTGTCAAATAAATAGCTACGTGGTTCCTGCACATCTATTTCCATGTTTCGTTATTTTTTATTGACAAGACTAAAAGTAAAGACTCAGCAGTGTCTGTATCAAAGTTTTTATTTTTATTTTAAATAATTGGAAATCATTTTCGAGCTTATCAGTTTTATTTATTTAGTTGATGTTTTTTATTCAAAGCAACTTACAGATAAACTGTGCATCACAACTGTTGCTGCTGCTGCTGCTGAGTCACTTACAATAGGACCTGGGTTTTACATCTCATTTGAAGGAAGGAGCACAAGGAGGTTAAGGGACTTGCTCAGGGACAGGGTCACACACAATGAGCCAGTGGCTGAGCTGGGATTGAACCAGGAACCTCCCGGTAACAAGAGCTTTTCTTTAACCACCTGACCACTAAGCCCCTTAAATCATATCTTGGCAGACAAACACTTTAATTAGACAACATAAAACCACATACAAGCAGATTTACAAGCAGGGCTGCAATCGCGTTCGCGCTCTCCCCTGATGTTATAGTCAAAGTTAAAAACACAGGTATTGAAAGCAATTAGCGATTATCTATATATCTCCAGCAGGTGGCTCTGTCAGACTGGGAATGAGATTTTGTTTTTTCTTTCGGAGCGTATAATGTTCTAGAAAGTACCAAAGTGTTTTATGTACATGTATTGTGAAGTGTTTCATCTTGAGAAGACAAAGTAACGAGTCAGCGGCACGTGTATCAAAGTTACAAAGTTGCTAATATTAATGAAGACGAGGTTCAGCGGTACAGTTGTTTTTTTAAAACATAGTGTTTCAGTTCTGTACAGACGTTCTATGTCGTTATCCGTTATTGATTCAGCTTTATTTAGATGATTGCCTTTACCTTGTTTTAATTTCCCGTTCCTCTGAGATACGAATCTACCAGCTTTACATCTTTTTTTTTTTTTTTTTAACGTATTCTCATTTTGTTGATCATTAATGCACATTTCTGTACTGTGGGTGTTGTCGAGCGATTGAAAACGAGACATTTTGTGTTTGAATTGAAAGTGATGGTCTCGAGGAGTCGAACAGGTCACAATAAGCCTTCATCCATGTATCATGTAACCACATGTATGCTGTCTCTAACTGGAGGAGAGGGACCCTTGCCGTACTGCTCAGCCTAAAGAACCACACGAGTTGTTTGAAAGGGGGATTTATTTTGTAGAATAAACATCAAATTGGTTTCAGGGCATACAGTCCTCCAACGGCAACACAGCTCAGTAGTACAGCTGAGATCCATTACAACACTGCTGCAGATTCAAACTAAAAGAGGGTAATATACAAAATGGATGCCTTTGAGAACTTAACACTTTCAATGCCAACGTGTGGCTACTACTTTGTGAACATACAATTTCGCAAGAATCTAATGGCACTTTTAATGCTGCTATATACACACACAGACACACGGACACACGGGCCCGCACACGTGGAGCCCAGAGCTGCTTAAATGTTAACGTTTGTGACAAATTAGAGATCTGGAAATCCCTCCCCCAACCTGTCATTGCATGAATGATATTAACTTAATACTATGAAAGAGATAAACCAAGACTGTCGTTCGCTTACGGCCATACCACCTTGAGAACGCCCGCTCTCGTCTGATCTCGGAAGCTAAGCAAGGTCGGGCCTGGTTAGTACTTGGATGGGAGACCGCCTGGGAATACCAGGTGCTGTAAGCTTTTCTTTCTGCAGCTTGACAGGGGGCGCTATTTCCCTTGTTATTTATGTTACTAACCTGGAAGCTGTAAGTCTAAACATCGTTTTCTTTTTTTTGTTTTTTTATTGTCCCATTCCACACACGAACAAGTATTGTATCAGCCTTTACTGGTTTTGAAAACTGAGTTAGGACAGAAAGGGTTATCGTATTATATTCTAAGCCGAAACTACCAGTAGCGGTCCGATACAAACAAATGTGAACAGGGTTAAGACAAAAGTACTGACGAGTTTTGCTAGTTATGGTTAGTTTAATGAATTAAAAAAAGAAATAAAAGTTGATGAAGTACTTTTTATTATAGTAACAGAACGAGACATGTTTTAAAGCCACAAACTGCGTGTTTAGATTATTGTGCCAAACAAGAGAACAAAACGAGCATATCAACCAAGAACGGATTTAGTGACCCGTTCATTCGTTCGAGTTTATTTATATTATGTGTGACCTTAACAAATGTTTGACCAATGTTTTGCTTTCTTTCTTTTTGAAAGTCGTACATTTGTTACATTTTTTTTTATTTCGTTTACGCAGACGTGTATACAGACCCGTCGCTTCTTTTGCGGAACATCTCACATGCTGCTGCACGAATGACGTCGTCCTGTGTAAATCCTGGCATCTTGTCCTCCAATGATAAAGGCGCATGCAAATATATACCGAGAGGCATTACGGGAATGCAATTTATAAATACTTATACTGAAAACTGAAGGAACCCATTACACCCAACAGACTGGAAAGTGCGATATGATAACAATGAAAATGTTATATTAGGAAAAGAGTGTTTCTTTAAATTGCAGATGTAGGCACCGTTTCTTTGAAAAATGTCTCTTGTGGACGGGTGACGACTCGCAATGTGTACAACTCATACTTACCTGGCAGGGGAGATACCATGATCATGAAGGTGGTTCACCCAGGGCGAGGCTCGGCCATTGCACTCCGGCTGTGCTGACCCCTGCGAATTCCCCAAATGCGGGAATCTCGACTGCATAATTTCTGGTAGTGGGGGACTGCGTTCGCGCTCTCCCCTGAAACTATGGTCAAAGACAGAAACAAACACGAACCCGTCGGAGGAAGGAACTCACTCACTAGTTGTTCAACAACTCTCCGGCAGGCGGCTTCGTCACACAGGGAGTCAGGTTTTCTTTAAAAGGAGCTCAATGTTTTTAGCTTTCTGACTGTCAAATAAATAGCTACGTGGTTCCTGCACATCTATTTCCATGTTTCGTTATTTTTTATTGACAAGACTAAAAGTAAAGACTCAGCAGTGTCTGTATCAAAGTTTTTATTTTTATTTTAAATAATTGGAAATCATTTTCGAGCTTATCAGTTTTATTTATTTAGTTGATGTTTTTTATTCAAAGCAACTTACAGATAAACTGTGCATCACAACTGCTGCTGCTGCTGCTGCTGCTGCTGAGTCACTTACAATAGGACCTGGGTTTTACATCTCATTTGAAGGAAGGAGCACAAGGAGGTTAAGGGACTTGCTCAGGGACAGGGTCACACACAATGAGCCAGTGGCTGAGCTGGGATTGAACCAGGAACCTCCCGGTAACAAGAGCTTTTCTTTAACCACCTGACCACTAAGCCCCTTAAATCATATCTTGGCAGACAAACACTTTAATTAGACAACATAAAACCACATACAAGCAGATTTACAAGCAGGGCTGCAATCGCGTTCGCGCTCTCCCCTGATGTTATAGTCAAAGTTAAAAACACAGGTATTGAAAGCAATTAGCGATTATCTATATATCTCCAGCAGGTGGCTCTGTCAGACTGGGAATGAGATTTTGTTTTTTCTTTCGGAGCGTATAATGTTCTAGAAAGTACCAAAGTGTTTTATGTACATGTATTGTGAAGTGTTTCATCTTGAGAAGACAAAGTAACGAGTCAGCGGCACGTGTATCAAAGTTACAAAGTTGCTAATATTAAAGAAGACGAGGTTCAGCGGTACAGTTGTTTTTTTAAACCATAGTGTTTCAGTTCTGTACAGACGTTCTATGTCGTTATCCGTTATTGATTCAGCTTTATTTAGATGATTGCCTTTACCTTGTTTTAATTTCCCGTTCCTCTGAGATACGAATCTACCAGCTTTACATCTTTTTTTTTTTTTTTTAACGTATTCTCATTTTGTTGATCATTAATGCACATTTCTGTACTGTGGGTGTTGTCGAGCGATTGAAAACGAGACATTTTGTGTTTGAATTGAAAGTGATGGTCTCGAGGAGTCGAACAGGTCACAATAAGCCTTCATCCATGTATCATGTAACCACATGTATGCTGTCTCTAACTGGAGGAGAGGGACCCTTGCCGTACTGCTCAGCCTAAAGAACCACACGAGTTGTTTGAAAGGGGGATTTATTTTGTAGAATAAACATCAAATTGGTTTCAGGGCATACAGTCCTCCAACGGCAACACAGCTCAGTAGTACAGCTGAGATCCATTACAACACTGCTGCAGATTCAAACTAAAAGAGGGTAATATACAAAATGGATGCCTTTGAGAACTTAACACTTTCAATGCCAACGTGTGGCTACTACTTTGTGAACATACAATTTCGCAAGAATCTAATGGCACTTTTAATGCTGCTATATACACACACAGACACACGGACACACGGGCCCGCACACGTGGAGCCCAGAGCTGCTTAAATGTTAACGTTTGTGACAAATTAGAGATCTGGAAATCCCTCCCCCAACCTGTCATTGCATGAATGATATTAACTTAATACTATGAAAGAGATAAACCAAGACTGTCGTTCGCTTACGGCCATACCACCTTGAGAACGCCCGATCTCGTCTGATCTCGGAAGCTAAGCAAGGTCGGGCCTGGTTAGTACTTGGATGGGAGACCGCCTGGGAATACCAGGTGCTGTAAGCTTTTCTTTCTGCAGCTTGACAGGGGGCGCTATTTCCCTTGTTATTTATGTTACTAACCTGGAAGCTGTAAGTCTAAACATCGTTTTCTTTTTTTTGTTTTTTTATTGTCCCATTCCACACACGAACAAGTATTGTATCAGCCTTTACTGGTTTTGAAAACTGAGTTAGGACAGAAAGGGTTATCGTATTATATTCTAAGCCGAAACTACCAGTAGCGGTCCGATACAAACAAATGTGAACAGGGTTAAGACAAAAGTACTGACGAGTTTTGCTAGTTATGGTTAGTTTAATGAATTAAAAAAAGAAATAAAAGTTGATGAAGTACTTTTTATTATAGTAACAGAACGAGACATGTTTTAAAGCCACAAACTGCGTGTTTAGATTATTGTGCCAAACAAGAGAACAAAACGAGCATATCAACCAAGAACGGATTTAGTGACCCGTTCATTCGTTCGAGTTTATTTATATTATGTGTGACCTTAACAAATGTTTGACCAATGTTTTGCTTGCTTTCTTTTTGAAAGTCGTACATTTGTTACATTTTTTTTTATTTCGTTTACGCAGACGTGTATACAGACCCGTCGCTTCTTTTGCGGAACATCTCACATGCTGCTGCACGAATGACGTCGTCCTGTGTAAATCCTGGCATCTTGTCCTCCAATGATAAAGGCGCATGCAAATATATACCGAGAGGCATTACGGGAATGCAATTTATAAATACTTATACTGAAAACTGAAGGAACCCATTACACCCAACAGACTGGAAAGTGCGATATGATAACAATGAAAATGTTATATTAGGAAAAGAGTGTTTCTTTAAATTGCAGATGTAGGCACCGTTTCTTTGAAAAATGTCTCTTGTGGACGGGTGACGACTCGCAATGTGTACAACTCATACTTACCTGGCAGGGGAGATACCATGATCATGAAGGTGGTTCACCCAGGGCGAGGCTCGGCCATTGCACTCCGGCTGTGCTGACCCCTGCGAATTCCCCAAATGCGGGAATCTCGACTGCATAATTTCTGGTAGTGGGGGACTGCGTTCGCGCTCTCCCCTGAAACTATGGTCAAAGACAGAAACAAACACGAACCCGTCGGAGGAAGGAACTCACTCACTAGTTGTTCAACAACTCTCCGGCAGGCGGCTTCGTCACACAGGGAGTCAGGTTTTCTTTAAAAGGAGCTCAATGTTTTTAGCTTTCTGACTGTCAAATAAATAGCTACGTGGTTCCTGCACATCTATTTCCATGTTTCGTTATTTTTTATTGACAAGACTAAAAGTAAAGACTCAGCAGTGTCTGTATCAAAGTTTTTATTTTTATTTTAAATAATTGGAAATCATTTTCGAGCTTATCAGTTTTATTTATTTAGTTGATGTTTTTTATTCAAAGCAACTTACAGATAAACTGTGCATCACAACTGTTGCTGCTGCTGCTGCTGAGTCACTTACAATAGGACCTGGGTTTTACATCTCATTTGAAGGAAGGAGCACAAGGAGGTTAAGGGACTTGCTCAGGGACAGGGTCACACACAATGAGCCAGTGGCTGAGCTGGGATTGAACCAGGAACCTCCCGGTAACAAGAGCTTTTCTTTAACCACCTGACCACTAAGCCCCTTAAATCATATCTTGGCAGACAAACACTTTAATTAGACAACATAAAACCACATACAAGCAGATTTACAAGCAGGGCTGCAATCGCGTTCGCGCTCTCCCCTGATGTTATAGTCAAAGTTAAAAACACAGGTATTGAAAGCAATTAGCGATTATCTATATATCTCCAGCAGGTGGCTCTGTCAGACTGGGAATGAGATTTTGTTTTTTCTTTCGGAGCGTATAATGTTCTAGAAAGTACCAAAGTGTTTTATGTACATGTATTGTGAAGTGTTTCATCTTGAGAAGACAAAGTAACGAGTCAGCGGCACGTGTATCAAAGTTACAAAGTTGCTAATATTAATGAAGACGAGGTTCAGCGGTACAGTTGTTTTTTTAAAACATAGTGTTTCAGTTCTGTACAGACGTTCTATGTCGTTATCCGTTATTGATTCAGCTTTATTTAGATGATTGCCTTTACCTTGTTTTAATTTCCCGTTCCTCTGAGATACGAATCTACCAGCTTTACATCTTTTTTTTTATTTTTTTAACGTATTCTCATTTTGTTGATCATTAATGCACATTTCTGTACTGTGGGTGTTGTCGAGCGATTGAAAACGAGACATTTTGTGTTTGAATTGAAAGTGATGGTCTCGAGGAGTCGAACAGGTCACAATAAGCCTTCATCCATGTATCATGTAACCACATGTATGCTGTCTCTAACTGGAGGAGAGGGACCCTTGCCGTACTGCTCAGCCTAAAGAACCACACGAGTTGTTTGAAAGGGGGATTTATTTTGTAGAATAAACATCAAATTGGTTTCAGGGCATACAGTCCTCCAACGGCAACACAGCTCAGTAGTACAGCTGAGATCCATTACAACACTGCTGCAGATTCAAACTAAAAGAGGGTAATATACAAAATGGATGCCTTTGAGAACTTAACACTTTCAATGCCAACGTGTGGCTACTACTTTGTGAACATACAATTTCGCAAGAATCTAATGGCACTTTTAATGCTGCTATATACACACACAGACACACGGACACACGGGCCCGCACACGTGGAGCCCAGAGCTGCTTAAATGTTAACGTTTGTGACAAATTAGAGATCTGGAAATCCCTCCCCCAACCTGTCATTGCATGAATGATATTAACTTAATACTATGAAAGAGATAAACCAAGACTGTCGTTCGCTTACGGCCATACCACCTTGAGAACGCCCGATCTCGTCTGATCTCGGAAGCTAAGCAAGGTCGGGCCTGGTTAGTACTTGGATGGGAGACCGCCTGGGAATACCAGGTGCTGTAAGCTTTTCTTTCTGCAGCTTGACAGGGGGCGCTATTTCCCTTGTTATTTATGTTACTAACCTGGAAGCTGTAAGTCTAAACATCGTTTTCTTTTTTTTGTTTTTTTATTGTCCCATTCCACACACGAACAAGTATTGTATCAGCCTTTACTGGTTTTGAAAACTGAGTTAGGACAGAAAGGGTTATCGTATTATATTCTAAGCCGAAACTACCAGTAGCGGTCCGATACAAACAAATGTGAACAGGGTTAAGACAAAAGTACTGACGAGTTTTGCTAGTTATGGTTAGTTTAATGAATTAAAAAAAGAAATAAAAGTTGATGAAGTACTTTTTATTATAGTAACAGAACGAGACATGTTTTAAAGCCACAAACTGCGTGTTTAGATTATTGTGCCAAACAAGAGAACAAAACGAGCATATCAACCAAGAACGGATTTAGTGACCCGTTCATTCGTTCGAGTTTATTTATATTATGTGTGACCTTAACAAATGTTTGACCAATGTTTTGCTTGCTTTCTTTTTGAAAGTCGTACATTTGTTACATTTTTTTTTATTTCGTTTACGCAGACGTGTATACAGACCCGTCGCTTCTTTTGCGGAACATCTCACATGCTGCTGCACGAATGACGTCGTCCTGTGTAAATCCTGGCATCTTGTCCTCCAATGATAAAGGCGCATGCAAATATATACCGAGAGGCATTACGGGAATGCAATTTATAAATACTTATACTGAAAACTGAAGGAACCCATTACACCCAACAGACTGGAAAGTGCGATATGATAACAATGAAAATGTTATATTAGGAAAAGAGTGTTTCTTTAAATTGCAGATGTAGGCACCGTTTCTTTGAAAAATGTCTCTTGTGGACGGGTGACGACTCGCAATGTGTACAACTCATACTTACCTGGCAGGGGAGATACCATGATCATGAAGGTGGTTCACCCAGGGCGAGGCTCGGCCATTGCACTCCGGCTGTGCTGACCCCTGCGAATTCCCCAAATGCGGGAATCTCGACTGCATAATTTCTGGTAGTGGGGGACTGCGTTCGCGCTCTCCCCTGAAACTATGGTCAAAGACAGAAACAAACACGAACCCGTCGGAGGAAGGAACTCACTCACTAGTTGTTCAACAACTCTCCGGCAGGCGGCTTCGTCACACAGGGAGTCAGGTTTTCTTTAAAAGGAGCTCAATGTTTTTAGCTTTCTGACTGTCAAATAAATAGCTACGTGGTTCCTGCACATCTATTTCCATGTTTCGTTATTTTTTATTGACAAGACTAAAAGTAAAGACTCAGCAGTGTCTGTATCAAAGTTTTTATTTTTATTTTAAATAATTGGAAATCATTTTCGAGCTTATCAGTTTTATTTATTTAGTTGATGTTTTTTATTCAAAGCAACTTACAGATAAACTGTGCATCACAACTGTTGCTGCTGCTGCTGCTGAGTCACTTACAATAGGACCTGGGTTTTACATCTCATTTGAAGGAAGGAGCACAAGGAGGTTAAGGGACTTGCTCAGGGACAGGGTCACACACAATGAGCCAGTGGCTGAGCTGGGATTGAACCAGGAACCTCCCGGTAACAAGAGCTTTTCTTTAACCACCTGACCACTAAGCCCCTTAAATCATATCTTGGCAGACAAACACTTTAATTAGACAACATAAAACCACATACAAGCAGATTTACAAGCAGGGCTGCAATCGCGTTCGCGCTCTCCCCTGATGTTATAGTCAAAGTTAAAAACACAGGTATTGAAAGCAATTAGCGATTATCTATATATCTCCAGCAGGTGGCTCTGTCAGACTGGGAATGAGATTTTGTTTTTTCTTTCGGAGCGTATAATGTTCTAGAAAGTACCAAAGTGTTTTATGTACATGTATTGTGAAGTGTTTCATCTTGAGAAGACAAAGTAACGAGTCAGCGGCACGTGTATCAAAGTTACAAAGTTGCTAATATTAATGAAGACGAGGTTCAGCGGTACAGTTGTTTTTTTAAAACATAGTGTTTCAGTTCTGTACAGACGTTCTATGTCGTTATCCGTTATTGATTCAGCTTTATTTAGATGATTGCCTTTACCTTGTTTTAATTTCCCGTTCCTCTGAGATACGAATCTACCAGCTTTACATCTTTTTTTTTATTTTTTTAACGTATTCTCATTTTGTTGATCATTAATGCACATTTCTGTACTGTGGGTGTTGTCGAGCGATTGAAAACGAGACATTTTGTGTTTGAATTGAAAGTGATGGTCTCGAGGAGTCGAACAGGTCACAATAAGCCTTCATCCATGTATCATGTAACCACATGTATGCTGTCTCTAACTGGAGGAGAGGGACCCTTGCCGTACTGCTCAGCCTAAAGAACCACACGAGTTGTTTGAAAGGGGGATTTATTTTGTAGAATAAACATCAAATTGGTTTCAGGGCATACAGTCCTCCAACGGCAACACAGCTCAGTAGTACAGCTGAGATCCATTACAACACTGCTGCAGATTCAAACTAAAAGAGGGTAATATACAAAATGGATGCCTTTGAGAACTTAACACTTTCAATGCCAACGTGTGGCTACTACTTTGTGAACATACAATTTCGCAAGAATCTAATGGCACTTTTAATGCTGCTATATACACACACAGACACACGGACACACGGGCCCGCACACGTGGAGCCCAGAGCTGCTTAAATGTTAACGTTTGTGACAAATTAGAGATCTGGAAATCCCTCCCCCAACCTGTCATTGCATGAATGATATTAACTTAATACTATGAAAGAGATAAACCAAGACTGTCGTTCGCTTACGGCCATACCACCTTGAGAACGCCCGATCTCGTCTGATCTCGGAAGCTAAGCAAGGTCGGGCCTGGTTAGTACTTGGATGGGAGACCGCCTGGGAATACCAGGTGCTGTAAGCTTTTCTTTCTGCAGCTTGACAGGGGGCGCTATTTCCCTTGTTATTTATGTTACTAACCTGGAAGCTGTAAGTCTAAACATCGTTTTCTTTTTTTTGTTTTTTTATTGTCCCATTCCACACACGAACAAGTATTGTATCAGCCTTTACTGGTTTTGAAAACTGAGTTAGGACAGAAAGGGTTATCGTATTATATTCTAAGCCGAAACTACCAGTAGCGGTCCGATACAAACAAATGTGAACAGGGTTAAGACAAAAGTACTGACGAGTTTTGCTAGTTATGGTTAGTTTAATGAATTAAAAAAAGAAATAAAAGTTGATGAAGTACTTTTTATTATAGTAACAGAACGAGACATGTTTTAAAGCCACAAACTGCGTGTTTAGATTATTGTGCCAAACAAGAGAACAAAACGAGCATATCAACCAAGAACGGATTTAGTGACCCGTTCATTCGTTCGAGTTTATTTATATTATGTGTGACCTTAACAAATGTTTGACCAATGTTTTGCTTGCTTTCTTTTTGAAAGTCGTACATTTGTTACATTTTTTTTTATTTCGTTTACGCAGACGTGTATACAGACCCGTCGCTTCTTTTGCGGAACATCTCACATGCTGCTGCACGAATGACGTCGTCCTGTGTAAATCCTGGCATCTTGTCCTCCAATGATAAAGGCGCATGCAAATATATACCGAGAGGCATTACGGGAATGCAATTTATAAATACTTATACTGAAAACTGAAGGAACCCATTACACCCAACAGACTGGAAAGTGCGATATGATAACAATGAAAATGTTATATTAGGAAAAGAGTGTTTCTTTAAATTGCAGATGTAGGCACCGTTTCTTTGAAAAATGTCTCTTGTGGACGGGTGACGACTCGCAATGTGTACAACTCATACTTACCTGGCAGGGGAGATACCATGATCATGAAGGTGGTTCACCCAGGGCGAGGCTCGGCCATTGCACTCCGGCTGTGCTGACCCCTGCGAATTCCCCAAATGCGGGAATCTCGACTGCATAATTTCTGGTAGTGGGGGACTGCGTTCGCGCTCTCCCCTGAAACTATGGTCAAAGACAGAAACAAACACGAACCCGTCGGAGGAAGGAACTCACTCACTAGTTGTTCAACAACTCTCCGGCAGGCGGCTTCGTCACACAGGGAGTCAGGTTTTCTTTAAAAGGAGCTCAATGTTTTTAGCTTTCTGACTGTCAAATAAATAGCTACGTGGTTCCTGCACATCTATTTCCATGTTTCGTTATTTTTTATTGACAAGACTAAAAGTAAAGACTCAGCAGTGTCTGTATCAAAGTTTTTATTTTTATTTTAAATAATTGGAAATCATTTTCGAGCTTATCAGTTTTATTTATTTAGTTGATGTTTTTTATTCAAAGCAACTTACAGATAAACTGTGCATCACAACTGCTGCTGCTGCTGCTGCTGCTGCTGCTGCTGAGTCACTTACAATAGGACCTGGGTTTTACATCTCATTTGAAGGAAGGAGCACAAGGAGGTTAAGGGACTTGCTCAGGGACAGGGTCACACACAATGAGCCAGTGGCTGAGCTGGGATTGAACCAGGAACCTCCCGGTAACAAGAGCTTTTCTTTAACCACCTGACCACTAAGCCCCTTAAATCATATCTTGGCAGACAAACACTTTAATTAGACAACATAAAACCACATACAAGCAGATTTACAAGCAGGGCTGCAATCGCGTTCGCGCTCTCCCCTGATGTTATAGTCAAAGTTAAAAACACAGGTATTGAAAGCAATTAGCGATTATCTATATATCTCCAGCAGGTGGCTCTGTCAGACTGGGAATGAGATTTTGTTTTTTCTTTCGGAGCGTATAATGTTCTAGAAAGTACCAAAGTGTTTTATGTACATGTATTGTGAAGTGTTTCATCTTGAGAAGACAAAGTAACGAGTCAGCGGCACGTGTATCAAAGTTACAAAGTTGCTAATATTAAAGAAGACGAGGTTCAGCGGTACAGTTGTTTTTTTAAACCATAGTGTTTCAGTTCTGTACAGACGTTCTATGTCGTTATCCGTTATTGATTCAGCTTTATTTAGATGATTGCCTTTACCTTGTTTTAATTTCCCGTTCCTCTGAGATACGAATCTACCAGCTTTACATCTTTTTTTTTTTTTTTTTAACGTATTCTCATTTTGTTGATCATTAATGCACATTTCTGTACTGTGGGTGTTGTCGAGCGATTGAAAACGAGACATTTTGTGTTTGAATTGAAAGTGATGGTCTCGAGGAGTCGAACAGGTCACAATAAGCCTTCATCCATGTATCATGTAACCACATGTATGCTGTCTCTAACTGGAGGAGAGGGACCCTTGCCGTACTGCTCAGCCTAAAGAACCACACGAGTTGTTTGAAAGGGGGATTTATTTTGTAGAATAAACATCAAATTGGTTTCAGGGCATACAGTCCTCCAACGGCAACACAGCTCAGTAGTACAGCTGAGATCCATTACAACACTGCTGCAGATTCAAACTAAAAGAGGGTAATATACAAAATGGATGCCTTTGAGAACTTAACACTTTCAATGCCAACGTGTGGCTACTACTTTGTGAACATACAATTTCGCAAGAATCTAATGGCACTTTTAATGCTGCTATATACACACACAGACACACGGACACACGGGCCCGCACACGTGGAGCCCAGAGCTGCTTAAATGTTAACGTTTGTGACAAATTAGAGATCTGGAAATCCCTCCCCCAACCTGTCATTGCATGAATGATATTAACTTAATACTATGAAAGAGATAAACCAAGACTGTCGTTCGCTTACGGCCATACCACCTTGAGAACGCCCGATCTCGTCTGATCTCGGAAGCTAAGCAAGGTCGGGCCTGGTTAGTACTTGGATGGGAGACCGCCTGGGAATACCAGGTGCTGTAAGCTTTTCTTTCTGCAGCTTGACAGGGGGCGCTATTTCCCTTGTTATTTATGTTACTAACCTGGAAGCTGTAAGTCTAAACATCGTTTTCTTTTTTTTGTTTTTTTATTGTCCCATTCCACACACGAACAAGTATTGTATCAGCCTTTACTGGTTTTGAAAACTGAGTTAGGACAGAAAGGGTTATCGTATTATATTCTAAGCCGAAACTACCAGTAGCGGTCCGATACAAACAAATGTGAACAGGGTTAAGACAAAAGTACTGACGAGTTTTGCTAGTTATGGTTAGTTTAATGAATTAAAAAAAGAAATAAAAGTTGATGAAGTACTTTTTATAGTAACAGAACGAGACATGTTTTAAAGCCACAAACTGCGTGTTTAGATTATTGTGCCAAACAAGAGAACAAAACGAGCATATCAACCAAGAACGGATTTAGTGACCCGTTCATTCGTTCGAGTTTATTTATATTATGTGTGACCTTAACAAATGTTTGACCAATGTTTTGCTTTCTTTCTTTTTGAAAGTCGTACATTTGTTACATTTTTTTTTATTTCGTTTACGCAGACGTGTATACAGACCCGTCGCTTCTTTTGCGGAACATCTCACATGCTGCTGCACGAATGACGTCGTCCTGTGTAAATCCTGGCATCTTGTCCTCCAATGATAAAGGCGCATGCAAATATATACCGAGAGGCATTACGGGAATGCAATTTATAAATACTTATACTGAAAACTGAAGGAACCCATTACACCCAACAGACTGGAAAGTGCGATATGATAACAATGAAAATGTTATATTAGGAAAAGAGTGTTTCTTTAAATTGCAGATGTAGGCACCGTTTCTTTGAAAATGTCTCTTGTGGACGGGTGACGACTCGCAATGTGTACAACTCATACTTACCTGGCAGGGGAGATACCATGATCATGAAGGTGGTTCACCCAGGGCGAGGCTCGGCCATTGCACTCCGGCTGTGCTGACCCCTGCGAATTCCCCAAATGCGGGAATCTCGACTGCATAATTTCTGGTAGTGGGGGACTGCGTTCGCGCTCTCCCCTGAAACTATGGTCAAAGACAGAAACAAACACGAACCCGTCGGAGGAAGGAACTCACTCACTAGTTGTTCAACAACTCTCCGGCAGGCGGCTTCGTCACACAGGGAGTCAGGTTTTCTTTAAAAGGAGCTCAATGTTTTTAGCTTTCTGACTGTCAAATAAATAGCTACGTGGTTCCTGCACATCTATTTCCATGTTTCGTTATTTTTTATTGACAAGACTAAAAGTAAAGACTCAGCAGTGTCTGTATCAAAGTTTTTATTTTTATTTTAAATAATTGGAAATCATTTTCGAGCTTATCAGTTTTATTTATTTAGTTGATGTTTTTTATTCAAAGCAACTTACAGATAAACTGTGCATCACAACTGCTGCTGCTGCTGCTGCAGAGTCACTTACAATAGGACCTGGGTTTTACATCTCATTTGAAGGAAGGAGCACAAGGAGGTTAAGGGACTTGCTCAGGGACAGGGTCACACACAATGAGCCAGTGGCTGAGCTGGGATTGAACCAGGAACCTCCCGGTAACAAGAGCTTTTCTTTAACCACCTGACCACTAAGCCCCTTAAATCATATCTTGGCAGACAAACACTTTAATTAGACAACATAAAACCACATACAAGCAGATTTACAAGCAGGGCTGCAATCGCGTTCGCGCTCTCCCCTGATGTTATAGTCAAAGTTAAAAACACAGGTATTGAAAGCAATTAGCGATTATCTATATATCTCCAGCAGGTGGCTCTGTCAGACTGGGAATGAGATTTTGTTTTTTCTTTCGGAGCGTATAATGTTCTAGAAAGTACCAAAGTGTTTTATGTACATGTATTGTGAAGTGTTTCATCTTGAGAAGACAAAGTAACGAGTCAGCGGCACGTGTATCAAAGTTACAAAGTTGCTAATATTAAAGAAGACGAGGTTCAGCGGTACAGTTGTTTTTTTAAACCATAGTGTTTCAGTTCTGTACAGACGTTCTATGTCGTTATCCGTTATTGATTCAGCTTTATTTAGATGATTGCCTTTACCTTGTTTTAATTTCCCGTTCCTCTGAGATACGAATCTACCAGCTTTACATCTTTTTTTTTTTTTTTTTAACGTATTCTCATTTTGTTGATCATTAATGCACATTTCTGTACTGTGGGTGTTGTCGAGCGATTGAAAACGAGACATTTTGTGTTTGAATTGAAAGTGATGGTCTCGAGGAGTCGAACAGGTCACAATAAGCCTTCATCCATGTATCATGTAACCACATGTATGCTGTCTCTAACTGGAGGAGAGGGACCCTTGCCGTACTGCTCAGCCTAAAGAACCACACGAGTTGTTTGAAAGGGGGATTTATTTTGTAGAATAAACATCAAATTGGTTTCAGGGCATACAGTCCTCCAACGGCAACACAGCTCAGTAGTACAGCTGAGATCCATTACAACACTGCTGCAGATTCAAACTAAAAGAGGGTAATATACAAAATGGATGCCTTTGAGAACTTAACACTTTCAATGCCAACGTGTGGCTACTACTTTGTGAACATACAATTTCGCAAGAATCTAATGGCACTTTTAATGCTGCTATATACACACACAGACACACGGACACACGGGCCCGCACACGTGGAGCCCAGAGCTGCTTAAATGTTAACGTTTGTGACAAATTAGAGATCTGGAAATCCCTCCCCCAACCTGTCATTGCATGAATGATATTAACTTAATACTATGAAAGAGATAAACCAAGACTGTCGTTCGCTTACGGCCATACCACCTTGAGAACGCCCGATCTCGTCTGATCTCGGAAGCTAAGCAAGTTCGGGCCTGGTTAGTACTTGGATGGGAGACCGCCTGGGAATACCAGGTGCTGTAAGCTTTTCTTTCTGCAGCTTGACAGGGGGCGCTATTTCCCTTGTTATTTATGTTACTAACCTGGAAGCTGTAAGTCTAAACATCGTTTTCTTTTTTTTGTTTTTTTATTGTCCCATTCCACACACGAACAAGTATTGTATCAGCCTTTACTGGTTTTGAAAACTGAGTTAGGACAGAAAGGGTTATCGTATTATATTCTAAGCCGAAACTACCAGTAGCGGTCCGATACAAACAAATGTGAACAGGGTTAAGACAAAAGTACTGACGAGTTTTGCTAGTTATGGTTAGTTTAATGAATTAAAAAAAGAAATAAAAGTTGATGAAGTACTTTTTATTATAGTAACAGAACGAGACATGTTTTAAAGCCACAAACTGCGTGTTTAGATTATTGTGCCAAACAAGAGAACAAAACGAGCATATCAACCAAGAACGGATTTAGTGACCCGTTCATTCGTTCGAGTTTATTTATATTATGTGTGACCTTAACAAATGTTTGACCAATGTTTTGCTTGCTTTCTTTTTGAAAGTCGTACATTTGTTACATTTTTTTTTATTTCGTTTACGCAGACGTGTATACAGACCCGTCGCTTCTTTTGCGGAACATCTCACATGCTGCTGCACGAATGACGTCGTCCTGTGTAAATCCTGGCATCTTGTCCTCCAATGATAAAGGCGCATGCAAATATATACCGAGAGGCATTACGGGAATGCAATTTATAAATACTTATACTGAAAACTGAAGGAACCCATTACACCCAACAGACTGGAAAGTGCGATATGATAACAATGAAAATGTTATATTAGGAAAAGAGTGTTTCTTTAAATTGCAGATGTAGGCACCGTTTCTTTGAAAAATGTCTCTTGTGGACGGGTGACGACTCGCAATGTGTACAACTCATACTTACCTGGCAGGGGAGATACCATGATCATGAAGGTGGTTCACCCAGGGCGAGGCTCGGCCATTGCACTCCGGCTGTGCTGACCCCTGCGAATTCCCCAAATGCGGGAATCTCGACTGCATAATTTCTGGTAGTGGGGGACTGCGTTCGCGCTCTCCCCTGAAACTATGGTCAAAGACAGAAACAAACACGAACCCGTCGGAGGAAGGAACTCACTCACTAGTTGTTCAACAACTCTCCGGCAGGCGGCTTCGTCACACAGGGAGTCAGGTTTTCTTTAAAAGGAGCTCAATGTTTTTAGCTTTCTGACTGTCAAATAAATAGCTACGTGGTTCCTGCACATCTATTTCCATGTTTCGTTATTTTTTATTGACAAGACTAAAAGTAAAGACTCAGCAGTGTCTGTATCAAAGTTTTTATTTTTATTTTAAATAATTGGAAATCATTTTCGAGCTTATCAGTTTTATTTATTTAGTTGATGTTTTTTATTCAAAGCAACTTACAGATAAACTGTGCATCACAACTGCTGCTGCTGCTGCTGCTGCTGCTGCTGCTGAGTCACTTACAATAGGACCTGGGTTTTACATCTCATTTGAAGGAAGGAGCACAAGGAGGTTAAGGGACTTGCTCAGGGACAGGGTCACACACAATGAGCCAGTGGCTGAGCTGGGATTGAACCAGGAACCTCCCGGTAACAAGAGCTTTTCTTTAACCACCTGACCACTAAGCCCCTTAAATCATATCTTGGCAGACAAACACTTTAATTAGACAACATAAAACCACATACAAGCAGATTTACAAGCAGGGCTGCAATCGCGTTCGCGCTCTCCCCTGATGTTATAGTCAAAGTTAAAAACACAGGTATTGAAAGCAATTAGCGATTATCTATATATCTCCAGCAGGTGGCTCTGTCAGACTGGGAATGAGATTTTGTTTTTTCTTTCGGAGCGTATAATGTTCTAGAAAGTACCAAAGTGTTTTATGTACATGTATTGTGAAGTGTTTCATCTTGAGAAGACAAAGTAACGAGTCAGCGGCACGTGTATCAAAGTTACAAAGTTGCTAATATTAAAGAAGACGAGGTTCAGCGGTACAGTTGTTTTTTTAAAACATAGTGTTTCAGTTCTGTACAGACGTTCTATGTCGTTATCCGTTATTGATTCAGCTTTATTTAGATGATTGCCTTTACCTTGTTTTAATTTCCCGTTCCTCTGAGATACGAATCTACCAGCTTTACATCTTTTTTTTTTTTTTTTTTAACGTATTCTCATTTTGTTGATCATTAATGCACATTTCTGTACTGTGGGTGTTGTCGAGCGATTGAAAACGAGACATTTTGTGTTTGAATTGAAAGTGATGGTCTCGAGGAGTCGAACAGGTCACAATAAGCCTTCATCCATGTATCATGTAACCACATGTATGCTGTCTCTAACTGGAGGAGAGGGACCCTTGCCGTACTGCTCAGCCTAAAGAACCACACGAGTTGTTTGAAAGGGGGATTTATTTTGTAGAATAAACATCAAATTGGTTTCAGGGCATACAGTCCTCCAACGGCAACACAGCTCAGTAGTACAGCTGAGATCCATTACAACACTGCTGCAGATTCAAACTAAAAGAGGGTAATATACAAAATGGATGCCTTTGAGAACTTAACACTTTCAATGCCAACGTGTGGCTACTACTTTGTGAACATACAATTTCGCAAGAATCTAATGGCACTTTTAATGCTGCTATATACACACACAGACACACGGACACACGGGCCCGCACACGTGGAGCCCAGAGCTGCTTAAATGTTAACGTTTGTGACAAATTAGAGATCTGGAAATCCCTCCCCCAACCTGTCATTGCATGAATGATATTAACTTAATACTATGAAAGAGATAAACCAAGACTGTCGTTCGCTTACGGCCATACCACCTTGAGAACGCCCGATCTCGTCTGATCTCGGAAGCTAAGCAAGGTCGGGCCTGGTTAGTACTTGGATGGGAGACCGCCTGGGAATACCAGGTGCTGTAAGCTTTTCTTTCTGCAGCTTGACAGGGGGCGCTATTTCCCTTGTTATTTATGTTACTAACCTGGAAGCTGTAAGTCTAAACATCGTTTTCTTTTTTTTGTTTTTTTATTGTCCCATTCCACACACGAACAAGTATTGTATCAGCCTTTACTGGTTTTGAAAACTGAGTTAGGACAGAAAGGGTTATCGTATTATATTCTAAGCCGAAACTACCAGTAGCGGTCCGATACAAACAAATGTGAACAGGGTTAAGACAAAAGTACTGACGAGTTTTGCTAGTTATGGTTAGTTTAATGAATTAAAAAAAGAAATAAAAGTTGATGAAGTACTTTTTATAGTAACAGAACGAGACATGTTTTAAAGCCACAAACTGCGTGTTTAGATTATTGTGCCAAACAAGAGAACAAAACGAGCATATCAACCAAGAACGGATTTAGTGACCCGTTCATTCGTTCGAGTTTATTTATATTATGTGTGACCTTAACAAATGTTTGACCAATGTTTTGCTTGCTTTCTTTTTGAAAGTCGTACATTTGTTACATTTTTTTTTATTTCGTTTACGCAGACGTGTATACAGACCCGTCGCTTCTTTTGCGGAACATCTCACATGCTGCTGCACGAATGACGTCGTCCTGTGTAAATCCTGGCATCTTGTCCTCCAATGATAAAGGCGCATGCAAATATATACCGAGAGGCATTACGGGAATGCAATTTATAAATACTTATACTGAAAACTGAAGGAACCCATTACACCCAACAGACTGGAAAGTGCGATATGATAACAATGAAAATGTTATATTAGGAAAAGAGTGTTTCTTTAAATTGCAGATGTAGGCACCGTTTCTTTGAAAAATGTCTCTTGTGGACGGGTGACGACTCGCAATGTGTACAACTCATACTTACCTGGCAGGGGAGATACCATGATCATGAAGGTGGTTCACCCAGGGCGAGGCTCGGCCATTGCACTCCGGCTGTGCTGACCCCTGCGAATTCCCCAAATGCGGGAATCTCGACTGCATCATTTCTGGTAGTGGGGGACTGCGTTCGCGCTCTCCCCTGAAACTATGGTCAAAGACAGAAACAAACACGAACCCGTCGGAGGAAGGAACTCACTCACTAGTTGTTCAACAACTCTCCGGCAGGCGGCTTCGTCACACAGGGAGTCAGGTTTTCTTTAAAAGGAGCTCAATGTTTTTAGCTTTCTGACTGTCAAATAAATAGCTACGTGGTTCCTGCACATCTATTTCCATGTTTCGTTATTTTTTATTGACAAGACTAAAAGTAAAGACTCAGCAGTGTCTGTATCAAAGTTTTTATTTTTATTTTAAATAATTGGAAATCATTTTCGAGCTTATCAGTTTTATTTATTTAGTTGATGTTTTTTATTCAAAGCAACTTACAGATAAACTGTGCATCACAACTGCTGCTGCTGCTGCTGCAGAGTCACTTACAATAGGACCTGGGTTTTACATCTCATTTGAAGGAAGGAGCACAAGGAGGTTAAGGGACTTGCTCAGGGACAGGGTCACACACAATGAGCCAGTGGCTGAGCTGGGATTGAACCAGGAACCTCCCGGTAACAAGAGCTTTTCTTTAACCACCTGACCACTAAGCCCCTTAAATCATATCTTGGCAGACAAACACTTTAATTAGACAACATAAAACCACATACAAGCAGATTTACAAGCAGGGCTGCAATCGCGTTCGCGCTCTCCCCTGATGTTATAGTCAAAGTTAAAAACACAGGTATTGAAAGCAATTAGCGATTATCTATATATCTCCAGCAGGTGGCTCTGTCAGACTGGGAATGAGATTTTGTTTTTTCTTTCGGAGCGTATAATGTTCTAGAAAGTACCAAAGTGTTTTATGTACATGTATTGTGAAGTGTTTCATCTTGAGAAGACAAAGTAACGAGTCAGCGGCACGTGTATCAAAGTTACAAAGTTGCTAATATTAAAGAAGACGAGGTTCAGCGGTACAGTTGTTTTTTTAAACCATAGTGTTTCAGTTCTGTACAGACGTTCTATGTCGTTATCCGTTATTGATTCAGCTTTATTTAGATGATTGCCTTTACCTTGTTTTAATTTCCCGTTCCTCTGAGATACGAATCTACCAGCTTTACATCTTTTTTTTTTTTTTTTTAACGTATTCTCATTTTGTTGATCATTAATGCACATTTCTGTACTGTGGGTGTTGTCGAGCGATTGAAAACGAGACATTTTGTGTTTGAATTGAAAGTGATGGTCTCGAGGAGTCGAACAGGTCACAATAAGCCTTCATCCATGTATCATGTAACCACATGTATGCTGTCTCTAACTGGAGGAGAGGGACCCTTGCCGTACTGCTCAGCCTAAAGAACCACACGAGTTGTTTGAAAGGGGGATTTATTTTGTAGAATAAACATCAAATTGGTTTCAGGGCATACAGTCCTCCAACGGCAACACAGCTCAGTAGTACAGCTGAGATCCATTACAACACTGCTGCAGATTCAAACTAAAAGAGGGTAATATACAAAATGGATGCCTTTGAGAACTTAACACTTTCAATGCCAACGTGTGGCTACTACTTTGTGAACATACAATTTCGCAAGAATCTAATGGCACTTTTAATGCTGCTATATACACACACAGACACACGGACACACGGGCCCGCACACGTGGAGCCCAGAGCTGCTTAAATGTTAACGTTTGTGACAAATTAGAGATCTGGAAATCCCTCCCCCAACCTGTCATTGCATGAATGATATTAACTTAATACTATGAAAGAGATAAACCAAGACTGTCGTTCGCTTACGGCCATACCACCTTGAGAACGCCCGATCTCGTCTGATCTCGGAAGCTAAGCAAGGTCGGGCCTGGTTAGTACTTGGATGGGAGACCGCCTGGGAATACCAGGTGCTGTAAGCTTTTCTTTCTGCAGCTTGACAGGGGGCGCTATTTCCCTTGTTATTTATGTTACTAACCTGGAAGCTGTAAGTCTAAACATCGTTTTCTTTTTTTTGTTTTTTTATTGTCCCATTCCACACACGAACAAGTATTGTATCAGCCTTTACTGGTTTTGAAAACTGAGTTAGGACAGAAAGGGTTATCGTATTATATTCTAAGCCGAAACTACCAGTAGCGGTCCGATACAAACAAATGTGAACAGGGTTAAGACAAAAGTACTGACGAGTTTTGCTAGTTATGGTTAGTTTAATTAATTAAAAAAAGAAATAAAAGTTGATGAAGTACTTTTTATTATAGTAACAGAACGAGACATGTTTTAAAGCCACAAACTGCGTGTTTAGATTATTGTGCCAAACAAGAGAACAAAACGAGCATATCAACCAAGAACGGATTTAGTGACCCGTTCATTCGTTCGAGTTTATTTATATTATGTGTGACCTTAACAAATGTTTGACCAATGTTTTGCTTTCTTTCTTTTTGAAAGTCGTACATTTGTTACATTTTTTTTTATTTCGTTTACGCAGACGTGTATACAGACCCGTCGCTTCTTTTGCGGAACATCTCACATGCTGCTGCACGAATGACGTCGTCCTGTGTAAATCCTGGCATCTTGTCCTCCAATGATAAAGGCGCATGCAAATATATACCGAGAGGCATTACGGGAATGCAATTTATAAATACTTATACTGAAAACTGAAGGAACCCATTACACCCAACAGACTGGAAAGTGCGATATGATAACAATGAAAATGTTATATTAGGAAAAGAGTGTTTCTTTAAATTGCAGATGTAGGCACCGTTTCTTTGAAAAATGTCTCTTGTGGACGGGTGACGACTCGCAATGTGTACAACTCATACTTACCTGGCAGGGGAGATACCATGATCATGAAGGTGGTTCACCCAGGGCGAGGCTCGGCCATTGCACTCCGGCTGTGCTGACCCCTGCGAATTCCCCAAATGCGGGAATCTCGACTGCATAATTTCTGGTAGTGGGGGACTGCGTTCGCGCTCTCCCCTGAAACTATGGTCAAAGACAGAAACAAACACGAACCCGTCGGAGGAAGGAACTCACTCACTAGTTGTTCAACAACTCTCCGGCAGGCGGCTTCGTCACACAGGGAGTCAGGTTTTCTTTAAAAGGAGCTCAATGTTTTTAGCTTTCTGACTGTCAAATAAATAGCTACGTGGTTCCTGCACATCTATTTCCATGTTTCGTTATTTTTTATTGACAAGACTAAAAGTAAAGACTCAGCAGTGTCTGTATCAAAGTTTTTATTTTTATTTTAAATAATTGGAAATCATTTTCGAGCTTATCAGTTTTATTTATTTAGTTGATGTTTTTTATTCAAAGCAACTTACAGATAAACTGTGCATCACAACTGCTGCTGCTGCTGCTGCAGAGTCACTTACAATAGGACCTGGGTTTTACATCTCATTTGAAGGAAGGAGCACAAGGAGGTTAAGGGACTTGCTCAGGGACAGGGTCACACACAATGAGCCAGTGGCTGAGCTGGGATTGAACCAGGAACCTCCCGGTAACAAGAGCTTTTCTTTAACCACCTGACCACTAAGCCCCTTAAATCATATCTTGGCAGACAAACACTTTAATTAGACAACATAAAACCACATACAAGCAGATTTACAAGCAGGGCTGCAATCGCGTTCGCGCTCTCCCCTGATGTTATAGTCAAAGTTAAAAACACAGGTATTGAAAGCAATTAGCGATTATCTATATATCTCCAGCAGGTGGCTCTGTCAGACTGGGAATGAGATTTTGTTTTTTCTTTCGGAGCGTATAATGTTCTAGAAAGTACCAAAGTGTTTTATGTACATGTATTGTGAAGTGTTTCATCTTGAGAAGACAAAGTAACGAGTCAGCGGCACGTGTATCAAAGTTACAAAGTTGCTAATATTAAAGAAGACGAGGTTCAGCGGTACAGTTGTTTTTTTAAAACATAGTGTTTCAGTTCTGTACAGACGTTCTATGTCGTTATCCGTTATTGATTCAGCTTTATTTAGATGATTGCCTTTACCTTGTTTTAATTTCCCGTTCCTCTGAGATACGAATCTACCAGCTTTACATCTTTTTTTTTTTTTTTTAACGTATTCTCATTTTGTTGATCATTAATGCACATTTCTGTACTGTGGGTGTTGTCGAGCGATTGAAAACGAGACATTTTGTGTTTGAATTGAAAGTGATGGTCTCGAGGAGTCGAACAGGTCACAATAAGCCTTCATCCATGTATCATGTAACCACATGTATGCTGTCTCTAACTGGAGGAGAGGGACCCTTGCCGTACTGCTCAGCCTAAAGAACCACACGAGTTGTTTGAAAGGGGGATTTATTTTGTAGAATAAACATCAAATTGGTTTCAGGGCATACAGTCCTCCAACGGCAACACAGCTCAGTAGTACAGCTGAGATCCATTACAACACTGCTGCAGATTCAAACTAAAATAGGGTAATATACAAAATGGATGCCTTTGAGAACTTAACACTTTCAATGCCAACGTGTGGCTACTACTTTGTGAACATACAATTTCGCAAGAATCTAATGGCACTTTTAATGCTGCTATATACACACACAGACACACGGACACACGGGCCCGCACACGTGGAGCCCAGAGCTGCTTAAATGTTAACGTTTGTGACAAATTAGAGATCTGGAAATCCCTCCCCCAACCTGTCATTGCATGAATGATATTAACTTAATACTATGAAAGAGATAAACCAAGACTGTCGTTCGCTTACGGCCATACCACCTTGAGAACGCCCGATCTCGTCTGATCTCGGAAGCTAAGCAAGGTCGGGCCTGGTTAGTACTTGGATGGGAGACCGCCTGGGAATACCAGGTGCTGTAAGCTTTTCTTTCTGCAGCTTGACAGGGGGCGCTATTTCCCTTGTTATTTATGTTACTAACCTGGAAGCTGTAAGTCTAAACATCGTTTTCTTTTTTTTGTTTTTTTATTGTCCCATTCCACACACGAACAAGTATTGTATCAGCCTTTACTGGTTTTGAAAACTGAGTTAGGACAGAAAGGGTTATCGTATTATATTCTAAGCCGAAACTACCAGTAGCGGTCCGATACAAACAAATGTGAACAGGGTTAAGACAAAAGTACTGACGAGTTTTGCTAGTTATGGTTAGTTTAATTAATTAAAAAAAGAAATAAAAGTTGATGAAGTACTTTTTATTATAGTAACAGAACGAGACATGTTTTAAAGCCACAAACTGCGTGTTTAGATTATTGTGCCAAACAAGAGAACAAAACGAGCATATCAACCAAGAACGGATTTAGTGACCCGTTCATTCGTTCGAGTTTATTTATATTATGTGTGACCTTAACAAATGTTTGACCAATGTTTTGCTTGCTTTCTTTTTGAAAGTCGTACATTTGTTACATTTTTTTTTATTTCGTTTACGCAGACGTGTATACAGACCCGTCGCTTCTTTTGCGGAACATCTCACATGCTGCTGCACGAATGACGTCGTCCTGTGTAAATCCTGGCATCTTGTCCTCCAATGATAAAGGCGCATGCAAATATATACCGAGAGGCATTACGGGAATGCAATTTATAAATACTTATACTGAAAACTGAAGGAACCCATTACACCCAACAGACTGGAAAGTGCGATATGATAACAATGAAAATGTTATATTAGGAAAAGAGTGTTTCTTTAAATTGCAGATGGACGCACCGTTTCTTTGAAAAATGTCTCTTGTGGACGGGTGACGACTCGCAATGTGTACAATTCATACTTACCTGGCAGGGGAGATACCATGATCATGAAGGTGGTTCACCCAGGGCGAGGCTCGGCCATTGCACTCCGGCTGTGCTGACCCCTGCGAATTCCCCAAATGCGGGAATCTCGACTGCATAATTTCTGGTAGTGGGGGACTGCGTTCGCGCTCTCCCCTGAAACTATGGTCAAAGACAGAAACAAACACGAACCCGTCGGAGGAAGGAACTCACTCACTAGTTGTTCAACAACTCTCCGGCAGGCGGCTTCGTCACACAGGGAGTCAGGTTTTCTTTAAAAGGAGCTCAATGTTTTTAGCTTTCTGACTGTCAAATAAATAGCTACGTGGTTCCTGCACATCTATTTCCATGTTTCGTTATTTTTTATTGACAAGACTAAAAGTAAAGACTCAGCAGTGTCTGTATCAAAGTTTTTATTTTTATTTTAAATAATTGGAAATCATTTTCGAGCTTATCAGTTTTATTTATTTAGTTGATGTTTTTTATTCAGATAAACTGTGCATCACAACTGCTGCTGCTGCTGCTGCAGAGTCACTTACAATAGGACCTGGGTTTTACATCTCATTTGAAGGAAGGAGCACAAGGAGGTTAAGGGACTTGCTCAGGGACAGGGTCACACACAATGAGCCAGTGGCTGAGCTGGGATTGAACCAGGAACCTCCCGGTAACAAGAGCTTTTCTTTAACCACCTGACCACTAAGCCCCTTAAATCATATCTTGGCAGACAAACACTTTAATTAGACAACATAAAACCACATACAAGCAGATTTACAAGCAGGGCTGCAATCGCGTTCGCGCTCTCCCCTGATGTTATAGTCAAAGTTAAAAACACAGGTATTGAAAGCAATTAGCGATTATCTATATATCTCCAGCAGGTGGCTCTGTCAGACTGGGAATGAGATTTTGTTTTTTCTTTCGGAGCGTATAATGTTCTAGAAAGTACCAAAGTGTTTTATGTACATGTATTGTGAAGTGTTTCATCTTGAGAAGACAAAGTAACGAGTCAGCGGCACGTGTATCAAAGTTACAAAGTTGCTAATATTAAAGAAGACGAGGTTCAGCGGTACAGTTGTTTTTTTAAAACATAGTGTTTCAGTTCTGTACAGACGTTCTATGTCGTTATCCGTTATTGATTCAGCTTTATTTAGATGATTGCCTTTACCTTGTTTTAATTTCCCGTTCCTCTGAGATACGAATCTACCAGCTTTACATCTTTTTTTTTTTTTTTTTTAACGTATTCTCATTTTGTTGATCATTAATGCACATTTCTGTACTGTGGGTGTTGTCGAGCGATTGAAAACGAGACATTTTGTGTTTGAATTGAAAGTGATGGTCTCGAGGAGTCGAACAGGTCACAATAAGCCTTCATCCATGTATCATGTAACCACATGTATGCTGTCTCTAACTGGAGGAGAGGGACCCTTGCCGTACTGCTCAGCCTAAAGAACCACACGAGTTGTTTGAAAGGGGGATTTATTTTGTAGAATAAACATCAAATTGGTTTCAGGGCATACAGTCCTCCAACGGCAACACAGCTCAGTAGTACAGCTGAGATCCATTACAACACTGCTGCAGATTCAAACTAAAAGAGGGTAATATACAAAATGGATGCCTTTGAGAACTTAACACTTTCAATGCCAACGTGTGGCTACTACTTTGTGAACATACAATTTCGCAAGAATCTAATGGCACTTTTAATGCTGCTATATACACACACAGACACACGGACACACGGGCCCGCACACGTGGAGCCCAGAGCTGCTTAAATGTTAACGTTTGTGACAAATTAGAGATCTGGAAATCCCTCCCCCAACCTGTCATTGCATGAATGATATTAACTTAATACTATGAAAGAGATAAACCAAGACTGTCGTTCGCTTACGGCCATACCACCTTGAGAACGCCCGATCTCGTCTGATCTCGGAAGCTAAGCAAGGTCGGGCCTGGTTAGTACTTGGATGGGAGACCGCCTGGGAATACCAGGTGCTGTAAGCTTTTCTTTCTGCAGCTTGACAGGGGGCGCTATTTCCCTTGTTATTTATGTTACTAACCTGGAAGCTGTAAGTCTAAACATCGTTTTCTTTTTTTTGTTTTTTTATTGTCCCATTCCACACACGAACAAGTATTGTATCAGCCTTTACTGGTTTTGAAAACTGAGTTAGGACAGAAAGGGTTATCGTATTATATTCTAAGCCGAAACTACCAGTAGCGGTCCGATACAAACAAATGTGAACAGGGTTAAGACAAAAGTACTGACGAGTTTTGCTAGTTATGGTTAGTTTAATGAATTAAAAAAAGAAATAAAAGTTGATGAAGTACTTTTTATTATAGTAACAGAACGAGACATGTTTTAAAGCCACAAACTGCGTGTTTAGATTATTGTGCCAAACAAGAGAACAAAACGAGCATATCAACCAAGAACGGATTTAGTGACCCGTTCATTCGTTCGAGTTTATTTATATTATGTGTGACCTTAACAAATGTTTGACCAATGTTTTGCTTGCTTTCTTTTTGAAAGTCGTACATTTGTTACATTTTTTTTTATTTCGTTTACGCAGACGTGTATACAGACCCGTCGCTTCTTTTGCGGAACATCTCACATGCTGCTGCACGAATGACGTCGTCCTGTGTAAATCCTGGCATCTTGTCCTCCAATGATAAAGGCGCATGCAAATATATACCGAGAGGCATTACGGGAATGCAATTTATAAATACTTATACTGAAAACTGAAGGAACCCATTACACCCAACAGACTGGAAAGTGCGATATGATAACAATGAAAATGTTATATTAGGAAAAGAGTGTTTCTTTAAATTGCAGATGTAGGCACCGTTTCTTTGAAAAATGTCTCTTGTGGACGGGTGACGACTCGCAATGTGTACAACTCATACTTACCTGGCAGGGGAGATACCATGATCATGAAGGTGGTTCACCCAGGGCGAGGCTCGGCCATTGCACTCCGGCTGTGCTGACCCCTGCGAATTCCCCAAATGCGGGAATCTCGACTGCATAATTTCTGGTAGTGGGGGACTGCGTTCGCGCTCTCCCCTGAAACTATGGTCAAAGACAGAAACAAACACGAACCCGTCGGAGGAAGGAACTCACTCACTAGTTGTTCAACAACTCTCCGGCAGGCGGCTTCGTCACACAGGGAGTCAGGTTTTCTTTAAAAGGAGCTCAATGTTTTTAGCTTTCTGACTGTCAAATAAATAGCTACGTGGTTCCTGCACATCTATTTCCATGTTTCGTTATTTTTTATTGACAAGACTAAAAGTAAAGACTCAGCAGTGTCTGTATCAAAGTTTTTATTTTTATTTTAAATAATTGGAAATCATTTTCGAGCTTATCAGTTTTATTTATTTAGTTGATGTTTTTTATTCAGATAAACTGTGCATCACAACTGCTGCTGCTGCTGCTGCAGAGTCACTTACAATAGGACCTGGGTTTTACATCTCATTTGAAGGAAGGAGCACAAGGAGGTTAAGGGACTTGCTCAGGGACAGGGTCACACACAATGAGCCAGTGGCTGAGCTGGGATTGAACCAGGAACCTCCCGGTAACAAGAGCTTTTCTTTAACCACCTGACCACTAAGCCCCTTAAATCATATCTTGGCAGACAAACACTTTAATTAGACAACATAAAACCACATACAAGCAGATTTACAAGCAGGGCTGCAATCGCGTTCGCGCTCTCCCCTGATGTTATAGTCAAAGTTAAAAACACAGGTATTGAAAGCAATTAGCGATTATCTATATATCTCCAGCAGGTGGCTCTGTCAGACTGGGAATGAGATTTTGTTTTTTCTTTCGGAGCGTATAATGTTCTAGAAAGTACCAAAGTGTTTTATGTACATGTATTGTGAAGTGTTTCATCTTGAGAAGACAAAGTAACGAGTCAGCGGCACGTGTATCAAAGTTACAAAGTTGCTAATATTAAAGAAGACGAGGTTCAGCGGTACAGTTGTTTTTTTAAAACATAGTGTTTCAGTTCTGTACAGACGTTCTATGTCGTTATCCGTTATTGATTCAGCTTTATTTAGATGATTGCCTTTACCTTGTTTTAATTTCCCGTTCCTCTGAGATACGAATCTACCAGCTTTACATCTTTTTTTTTTTTTTTTTTAACGTATTCTCATTTTGTTGATCATTAATGCACATTTCTGTACTGTGGGTGTTGTCGAGCGATTGAAAACGAGACATTTTGTGTTTGAATTGAAAGTGATGGTCTCGAGGAGTCGAACAGGTCACAATAAGCCTTCATCCATGTATCATGTAACCACATGTATGCTGTCTCTAACTGGAGGAGAGGGACCCTTGCCGTACTGCTCAGCCTAAAGAACCACACGAGTTGTTTGAAAGGGGGATTTATTTTGTAGAATAAACATCAAATTGGTTTCAGGGCATACAGTCCTCCAACGGCAACACAGCTCAGTAGTACAGCTGAGATCCATTACAACACTGCTGCAGATTCAAACTAAAAGAGGGTAATATACAAAATGGATGCCTTTGAGAACTTAACACTTTCAATGCCAACGTGTGGCTACTACTTTGTGAACATACAATTTCGCAAGAATCTAATGGCACTTTTAATGCTGCTATATACACACACAGACACACGGACACACGGGCCCGCACACGTGGAGCCCAGAGCTGCTTAAATGTTAACGTTTGTGACAAATTAGAGATCTGGAAATCCCTCCCCCAACCTGTCATTGCATGAATGATATTAACTTAATACTATGAAAGAGATAAACCAAGACTGTCGTTCGCTTACGGCCATACCACCTTGAGAACGCCCGATCTCGTCTGATCTCGGAAGCTAAGCAAGGTCGGGCCTGGTTAGTACTTGGATGGGAGACCGCCTGGGAATACCAGGTGCTGTAAGCTTTTCTTTCTGCAGCTTGACAGGGGGCGCTATTTCCCTTGTTATTTATGTTACTAACCTGGAAGCTGTAAGTCTAAACATCGTTTTCTTTTTTTTGTTTTTTTATTGTCCCATTCCACACACGAACAAGTATTGTATCAGCCTTTACTGGTTTTGAAAACTGAGTTAGGACAGAAAGGGTTATCGTATTATATTCTAAGCCGAAACTACCAGTAGCGGTCCGATACAAACAAATGTGAACAGGGTTAAGACAAAAGTACTGACGAGTTTTGCTAGTTATGGTTAGTTTAATTAATTAAAAAAAGAAATAAAAGTTGATGAAGTACTTTTTATTATAGTAACAGAACGAGACATGTTTTAAAGCCACAAACTGCGTGTTTAGATTATTGTGCCAAACAAGAGAACAAAACGAGCATATCAACCAAGAACGGATTTAGTGACCCGTTCATTCGTTTGAGTTTATTTATATTATGTGTGACCTTAACAAATGTTTGACCAATGTTTTGCTTGCTTTCTTTTTGAAAGTCGTACATTTGTTACATTTTTTTTTATTTCGTTTACGCAGACGTGTATACAGACCCGTCGCTTCTTTTGCGGAACATCTCACATGCTGCTGCACGAATGACGTCGTCCTGTGTAAATCCTGGCATCTTGTCCTCCAATGATAAAGGCGCATGCAAATATATACCGAGAGGCATTACGGGAATGCAATTTATAAATACTTATACTGAAAACTGAAGGAACCCATTACACCCAACAGACTGGAAAGTGCGATATGATAACAATGAAAATGTTATATTAGGAAAAGAGTGTTTCTTTAAATTGCAGATGGACGCACCGTTTCTTTGAAAAATGTCTCTTGTGGACGGGTGACGACTCGCAATGTGTACAACTCATACTTACCTGGCAGGGGAGATACCATGATCATGAAGGTGGTTCACCCAGGGCGAGGCTCGGCCATTGCACTCCGGCTGTGCTGACCCCTGCGAATTCCCCAAATGCGGGAATCTCGACTGCATCATTTCTGGTAGTGGGGGACTGCGTTCGCGCTCTCCCCTGAAACTATGGTCAAAGACAGAAACAAACACGAACCCGTCGGAGGAAGGAACTCACTCACTAGTTGTTCAACAACTCTCCGGCAGGCGGCTTCGTCACACAGGGAGTCAGGTTTTCTTTAAAAGGAGCTCAATGTTTTTAGCTTTCTGACTGTCAAATAAATAGCTACGTGGTTCCTGCACATCTATTTCCATGTTTCGTTATTTTTTATTGACAAGACTAAAAGTAAAGACTCAGCAGTGTCTGTATCAAAGTTTTTATTTTTATTTTAAATAATTGGAAATCATTTTCGAGCTTATCAGTTTTATTTATTTAGTTGATGTTTTTTATTCAGATAAACTGTGCATCACAACTGCTGCTGCTGCTGCTGCAGAGTCACTTACAATAGGACCTGGGTTTTACATCTCATTTGAAGGAAGGAGCACAAGGAGGTTAAGGGACTTGCTCAGGGACAGGGTCACACACAATGAGCCAGTGGCTGAGCTGGGATTGAACCAGGAACCTCCCGGTAACAAGAGCTTTTCTTTAACCACCTGACCACTAAGCCCCTTAAATCATATCTTGGCAGACAAACACTTTAATTAGACAACATAAAACCACATACAAGCAGATTTACAAGCAGGGCTGCAATCGCGTTCGCGCTCTCCCCTGATGTTATAGTCAAAGTTAAAAACACAGGTATTGAAAGCAATTAGCGATTATCTATATATCTCCAGCAGGTGGCTCTGTCAGACTGGGAATGAGATTTTGTTTTTTCTTTCGGAGCGTATAATGTTCTAGAAAGTACCAAAGTGTTTTATGTACATGTATTGTGAAGTGTTTCATCTTGAGAAGACAAAGTAACGAGTCAGCGGCACGTGTATCAAAGTTACAAAGTTGCTAATATTAAAGAAGACGAGGTTCAGCGGTACAGTTGTTTTTTTAAAACATAGTGTTTCAGTTCTGTACAGACGTTCTATGTCGTTATCCGTTATTGATTCAGCTTTATTTAGATGATTGCCTTTACCTTGTTTTAATTTCCCGTTCCTCTGAGATACGAATCTACCAGCTTTACATCTTTTTTTTTTTTTTTTTTAACGTATTCTCATTTTGTTGATCATTAATGCACATTTCTGTACTGTGGGTGTTGTCGAGCGATTGAAAACGAGACATTTTGTGTTTGAATTGAAAGTGATGGTCTCGAGGAGTCGAACAGGTCACAATAAGCCTTCATCCATGTATCATGTAACCACATGTATGCTGTCTCTAACTGGAGGAGAGGGACCCTTGCCGTACTGCTCAGCCTAAAGAACCACACGAGTTGTTTGAAAGGGGGATTTATTTTGTAGAATAAACATCAAATTGGTTTCAGGGCATACAGTCCTCCAACGGCAACACAGCTCAGTAGTACAGCTGAGATCCATTACAACACTGCTGCAGATTCAAACTAAAAGAGGGTAATATACAAAATGGATGCCTTTGAGAACTTAACACTTTCAATGCCAACGTGTGGCTACTACTTTGTGAACATACAATTTCGCAAGAATCTAATGGCACTTTTAATGCTGCTATATACACACACAGACACACGGACACACGGGCCCGCACACGTGGAGCCCAGAGCTGCTTAAATGTTAACGTTTGTGACAAATTAGAGATCTGGAAATCCCTCCCCCAACCTGTCATTGCATGAATGATATTAACTTAATACTATGAAAGAGATAAACCAAGACTGTCGTTCGCTTACGGCCATACCACCTTGAGAACGCCCGATCTCGTCTGATCTCGGAAGCTAAGCAAGGTCGGGCCTGGTTAGTACTTGGATGGGAGACCGCCTGGGAATACCAGGTGCTGTAAGCTTTTCTTTCTGCAGCTTGACAGGGGGCGCTATTTCCCTTGTTATTTATGTTACTAACCTGGAAGCTGTAAGTCTAAACATCGTTTTCTTTTTTTTGTTTTTTTATTGTCCCATTCCACACACGAACAAGTATTGTATCAGCCTTTACTGGTTTTGAAAACTGAGTTAGGACAGAAAGGGTTATCGTATTATATTCTAAGCCGAAACTACCAGTAGCGGTCCGATACAAACAAATGTGAACAGGGTTAAGACAAAAGTACTGACGAGTTTTGCTAGTTATGGTTAGTTTAATTAATTAAAAAAAGAAATAAAAGTTGATGAAGTACTTTTTATTATAGTAACAGAACGAGACATGTTTTAAAGCCACAAACTGCGTGTTTAGATTATTGTGCCAAACAAGAGAACAAAACGAGCATATCAACCAAGAACGGATTTAGTGACCCGTTCATTCGTTCGAGTTTATTTATATTATGTGTGACCTTAACAAATGTTTGACCAATGTTTTGCTTGCTTTCTTTTTGAAAGTCGTACATTTGTTACATTTTTTTTTATTTCGTTTACGCAGACGTGTATACAGACCCGTCGCTTCTTTTGCGGAACATCTCACATGCTGCTGCAAGAATGACGTCGTCCTGTGTAAATCCTGGCATCTTGTCCTCCAATGATAAAGGCGCATGCAAATATATACCGAGAGGCATTACGGGAATGCAATTTATAAATACTTATACTGAAAACTGAAGGAACCCATTACACCCAACAGACTGGAAAGTGCGATATGATAACAATGAAAATGTTATATTAGGAAAAGAGTGTTTCTTTAAATTGCAGATGTAGGCACCGTTTCTTTGAAAAATGTCTCTTGTGGACGGGTGACGACTCGCAATGTGTACAACTCATACTTACCTGGCAGGGGAGATACCATGATCATGAAGGTGGTTCACCCAGGGCGAGGCTCGGCCATTGCACTCCGGCTGTGCTGACCCCTGCGAATTCCCCAAATGCGGGAATCTCGACTGCATCATTTCTGGTAGTGGGGGACTGCGTTCGCGCTCTCCCCTGAAACTATGGTCAAAGACAGAAACAAACACGAACCCGTCGGAGGAAGGAACTCACTCACTAGTTGTTCAACAACTCTCCGGCAGGCGGCTTCGTCACACAGGGAGTCAGGTTTTCTTTAAAAGGAGCTCAATGTTTTTAGCTTTCTGACTGTCAAATAAATAGCTACGTGGTTCCTGCACATCTATTTCCATGTTTCGTTATTTTTTATTGACAAGACTAAAAGTAAAGACTCAGCAGTGTCTGTATCAAAGTTTTTATTTTTATTTTAAATAATTGGAAATCATTTTCGAGCTTATCAGTTTTATTTATTTAGTTGATGTTTTTTATTCAAAGCAACTTACAGATAAACTGTGCATCACAACTGCTGCTGCTGCTGCTGCTGCTGCTGCTGAGTCACGTACAATAGGACCTGGGTTTTACATCTCATTTGAAGGAAGGAGCACAAGGAGGTTAAGGGACTTGCTCAGGGACAGGGTCACACACAATGAGCCAGTGGCTGAGCTGGGATTGAACCAGGAACCTCCCGGTAACAAGAGCTTTTCTTTAACCACCTGACCACTAAGCCCCTTAAATCATATCTTGGCAGACAAACACTTTAATTAGACAACATAAAACCACATACAAGCAGATTTACAAGCAGGGCTGCAATCGCGTTCGCGCTCTCCCCTGATGTTATAGTCAAAGTTAAAAACACAGGTATTGAAAGCAATTAGCGATTATCTATATATCTCCAGCAGGTGGCTCTGTCAGACTGGGAATGAGATTTTGTTTTTTCTTTCGGAGCGTATAATGTTCTAGAAAGTACCAAAGTGTTTTATGTACATGTATTGTGAAGTGTTTCATCTTGAGAAGACAAAGTAACGAGTCAGCGGCACGTGTATCAAAGTTACAAAGTTGCTAATATTAAAGAAGACGAGGTTCAGCGGTACAGTTGTTTTTTTAAAACATAGTGTTTCAGTTCTGTACAGACGTTCTATGTCGTTATCCGTTATTGATTCAGCTTTATTTAGATGATTGCCTTTACCTTGTTTTAATTTCCCGTTCCTCTGAGATACGAATCTACCAGCTTTACATCTTTTTTTTTTTTTTTTAACGTATTCTCATTTTGTTGATCATTAATGCACATTTCTGTACTGTGGGTGTTGTCGAGCGATTGAAAACGAGACATTTTGTGTTTGAATTGAAAGTGATGGTCTCGAGGAGTCGAACAGGTCACAATAAGCCTTCATCCATGTATCATGTAACCACATGTATGCTGTCTCTAACTGGAGGAGAGGGACCCTTGCCGTACTGCTCAGCCTAAAGAACCACACGAGTTGTTTGAAAGGGGGATTTATTTTGTAGAATAAACATCAAATTGGTTTCAGGGCATACAGTCCTCCAACGGCAACACAGCTCAGTAGTACAGCTGAGATCCATTACAACACTGCTGCAGATTCAAACTAAAAGAGGGTAATATACAAAATGGATGCCTTTGAGAACTTAACACTTTCAATGCCAACGTGTGGCTACTACTTTGTGAACATACAATTTTGCAAGAATCTAATGGCACTTTTAATGCTGCTATATACACACACAGACACACGGACACACGGGCCCGCACACGTGGAGCCCAGAGCTGCTTAAATGTTAACGTTTGTGACAAATTAGAGATCTGGAAATCCCTCCCCCAACCTGTCATTGCATGAATGATATTAACTTAATACTATGAAAGAGATAAACCAAGACTGTCGTTCGCTTACGGCCATACCACCTTGAGAACGCCCGATCTCGTCTGATCTCGGAAGCTAAGCAAGGTCGGGCCTGGTTAGTACTTGGATGGGAGACCGCCTGGGAATACCAGGTGCTGTAAGCTTTTCTTTCTGCAGCTTGACAGGGGGCGCTATTTCCCTTGTTATTTATGTTACTAACCTGGAAGCTGTAAGTCTAAACATCGTTTTCTTTTTTTGTTTTTTTATTGTCCCATTCCACACACGAACAAGTATTGTATCAGCCTTTACTGGTTTTGAAAACTGAGTTAGGACAGAAAGGGTTATCGTATTATATTCTAAGCCGAAACTACCAGTAGCGGTCCGATACAAACAAATGTGAACAGGGTTAAGACAAAAGTACTGACGAGTTTTGCTAGTTATGGTTAGTTTAATTAATTAAAAAAAGAAATAAAAGTTGATGAAGTACTTTTTATTATAGTAACAGAACGAGACATGTTTTAAAGCCACAAACTGCGTGTTTAGATTATTGTGCCAAACAAGAGAACAAAACGAGCATATCAACCAAGAACGGATTTAGTGACCCGTTCATTCGTTCGAGTTTATTTATATTATGTGTGACCTTAACAAATGTTTGACCAATGTTTTGCTTGCTTTCTTTTTGAAAGTCGTACATTTGTTACATTTTTTTTTATTTCGTTTACGCAGACGTGTATACAGACCCGTCGCTTCTTTTGCGGAACATCTCACATGCTGCTGCACGAATGACGTCGTCCTGTGTAAATCCTGGCATCTTGTCCTCCAATGATAAAGGCGCATGCAAATATATACCGAGAGGCATTACGGGAATGCAATTTATAAATACTTATACTGAAAACTGAAGGAACCCATTACACCCAACAGACTGGAAAGTGCGAAATGATAACAATGAAAATGTTATATTAGGAAAAGAGTGTTTCTTTAAATTGCAGCTGTAGGCACCGTTTCTTTGAAAAATGTCTCTTGTGGACGGGTGACGACTCGCAATGTATACAACTCATACTTACCTGGCAGGGGAGATACCATGATCATGAAGGTGGTTCACCCAGGGCGAGGCTCGGCCATTGCACTCCGGCTGTGCTGACCCCTGCGAATTCCCCAAATGCGGGAATCTCGACTGCATAATTTCTGGTAGTGGGGGACTGCGTTCGCGCTCTCCCCTGAAACTATGGTCAAAGACAGAAACAAACACGAACCCGTCGGAGGAAGGAACTCACTCACTAGTTGTTCAACAACTCTCCGGCAGGCGGCTTCGTCACACAGGGAGTCAGGTTTTCTTTAAAAGGAGCTCAATGTTTTTAGCTTTCTGACTGTCAAATAAATAGCTACGTGGTTCCTGCACATCTATTTCCATGTTTCGTTATTTTTTATTGACAAGACTAAAAGTAAAGACTCAGCAGTGTCTGTATCAAAGTTTTTATTTTTATTTTAAATAATTGGAAATCATTTTCGAGCTTATCAGTTTTATTTATTTAGTTGATGTTTTTTATTCAAAGCAACTTACAGATAAACTGTGCATCACAACTGCTGCTGCTGCTGCTGCTGCTGCTGCTGAGTCACTTACAATAGGACCTGGGTTTTACATCTCATTTGAAGGAAGGAGCACAAGGAGGTTAAGGGACTTGCTCAGGGACAGGGTCACACACAATGAGCCAGTGGCTGAGCTGGGATTGAACCAGGAACCTCCCGGTAACAAGAGCTTTTCTTTAACCACCTGACCACTAAGCCCCTTAAATCATATCTTGGCAGACAAACACTTTAATTAGACAACATAAAACCACATACAAGCAGATTTACAAGCAGGGCTGCAATCGCGTTCGCGCTCTCCCCTGATGTTATAGTCAAAGTTAAAAACACAGGTATTGAAAGCAATTAGCGATTATCTATATATCTCCAGCAGGTGGCTCTGTCAGACTGGGAATGAGATTTTGTTTTTTCTTTCGGAGCGTATAATGTTCTAGAAAGTACCAAAGTGTTTTATGTACATGTATTGTGAAGTGTTTCATCTTGAGAAGACAAAGTAACGAGTCAGCGGCACGTGTATCAAAGTTACAAAGTTGCTAATATTAAAGAAGACGAGGTTCAGCGGTACAGTTGTTTTTTTAAAACATAGTGTTTCAGTTCTGTACAGACGTTCTATGTCGTTATCCGTTATTGATTCAGCTTTATTTAGATGATTGCCTTTACCTTGTTTTAATTTCCCGTTCCTCTGAGATACGAATCTACCAGCTTTACATCTTTTTTTTTTTTTTTTTTAACGTATTCTCATTTTGTTGATCATTAATGCACATTTCTGTACTGTGGGTGTTGTCGAGCGATTGAAAACGAGACATTTTGTGTTTGAATTGAAAGTGATGGTCTCGAGGAGTCGAACAGGTCACAATAAGCCTTCATCCATGTATCATGTAACCACATGTATGCTGTCTCTAACTGGAGGAGAGGGACCCTTGCCGTACTGCTCAGCCTAAAGAACCACACGAGTTGTTTGAAAGGGGGATTTATTTTGTAGAATAAACATCAAATTGGTTTCAGGGCATACAGTCCTCCAACGGCAACACAGCTCAGTAGTACAGCTGAGATCCATTACAACACTGCTGCAGATTCAAACTAAAAGAGGGTAATATACAAAATGGATGCCTTTGAGAACTTAACACTTTCAATGCCAACGTGTGGCTACTACTTTGTGAACATACAATTTCGCAAGAATCTAATGGCACTTTTAATGCTGCTATATACACACACAGACACACGGACACACGGGCCCGCACACGTGGAGCCCAGAGCTGCTTAAATGTTAACGTTTGTGACAAATTAGAGATCTGGAAATCCCTCCCCCAACCTGTCATTGCATGAATGATATTAACTTAATACTATGAAAGAGATAAACCAAGACTGTCGTTCGCTTACGGCCATACCACCTTGAGAACGCCCGATCTCGTCTGATCTCGGAAGCTAAGCAAGGTCGGGCCTGGTTAGTACTTGGATGGGAGACCGCCTGGGAATACCAGGTGCTGTAAGCTTTTCTTTCTGCAGCTTGACAGGGGGCGCTATTTCCCTTGTTATTTATGTTACTAACCTGGAAGCTGTAAGTCTAAACATCGTTTTCTTTTTTTTGTTTTTTTATTGTCCCATTCCACACACGAACAAGTATTGTATCAGCCTTTACTGGTTTTGAAAACTGAGTTAGGACAGAAAGGGTTATCGTATTATATTCTAAGCCGAAACTACCAGTAGCGGTCCGATACAAACAAATGTGAACAGGGTTAAGACAAAAGTACTGACGAGTTTTGCTAGTTATGGTTAGTTTAATTAATTAAAAAAAGAAATAAAAGTTGATGAAGTACTTTTTATTATAGTAACAGAACGAGACATGTTTTAAAGCCACAAACTGCGTGTTTAGATTATTGTGCCAAACAAGAGAACAAAACGAGCATATCAACCAAGAACGGATTTAGTGACCCGTTCATTCGTTCGAGTTTATTTATATTATGTGTGACCTTAACAAATGTTTGACCAATGTTTTGCTTGCTTTCTTTTTGAAAGTCGTACATTTGTTACATTTTTTTTTATTTCGTTTACGCAGACGTGTATACAGACCCGTCGCTTCTTTTGCGGAACATCTCACATGCTGCTGCACGAATGACGTCGTCCTGTGTAAATCCTGGCATCTTGTCCTCCAATGATAAAGGCGCATGCAAATATATACCGAGAGGCATTACGGGAATGCAATTTATAAATACTTATACTGAAAACTGAAGGAACCCATTACACCCAACAGACTGGAAAGTGCGATATGATAACAATGAAAATGTTATATTAGGAAAAGAGTGTTTCTTTAAATTGCAGATGGACGCACCGTTTCTTTGAAAAATGTCTCTTGTGGACGGGTGACGACTCGCAATGTGTACAACTCATACTTACCTGGCAGGGGAGATACCATGATCATGAAGGTGGTTCACCCAGGGCGAGGCTCGGCCATTGCACTCCGGCTGTGCTGACCCCTGCGAATTCCCCAAATGCGGGAATCTCGACTGCATAATTTCTGGTAGTGGGGGACTGCGTTCGCGCTCTCCCCTGAAACTATGGTCAAAGACAGAAACAAACACGAACCCGTCGGAGGAAGGAACTCACTCACTAGTTGTTCAACAACTCTCCGGCAGGCGGCTTCGTCACACAGGGAGTCAGGTTTTCTTTAAAAGGAGATCAATGTTTTTAGCTTTCTGACTGTCAAATAAATAGCTACGTGGTTCCTGCACATCTATTTCCATGTTTCGTTATTTTTTATTGACAAGACTAAAAGTAAAGACTCAGCAGTGTCTGTATCAAAGTTTTTATTTTTATTTTAAATAATTGGAAATCATTTTCGAGCTTATCAGTTTTATTTATTTAGTTGATGTTTTTTATTCAGATAAACTGTGCATCACAACTGCTGCTGCTGCTGCTGCAGAGTCACTTACAATAGGACCTGGGTTTTACATCTCATTTGAAGGAAGGAGCACAAGGAGGTTAAGGGACTTGCTCAGGGACAGGGTCACACACAATGAGCCAGTGGCTGAGCTGGGATTGAACCAGGAACCTCCCGGTAACAAGAGCTTTTCTTTAACCACCTGACCACTAAGCCCCTTAAATCATATCTTGGCAGACAAACACTTTAATTAGACAACATAAAACCACATACAAGCAGATTTACAAGCAGGGCTGCAATCGCGTTCGCGCTCTCCCCTGATGTTATAGTCAAAGTTAAAAACACAGGTATTGAAAGCAATTAGCGATTATCTATATATCTCCAGCAGGTGGCTCTGTCAGACTGGGAATGAGATTTTGTTTTTTCTTTCGGAGCGTATAATGTTCTAGAAAGTACCAAAGTGTTTTATGTACATGTATTGTGAAGTGTTTCATCTTGAGAAGACAAAGTAACGAGTCAGCGGCACGTGTATCAAAGTTACAAAGTTGCTAATATTAAAGAAGACGAGGTTCAGCGGTACAGTTGTTTTTTTAAACCATAGTGTTTCAGTTCTGTACAGACGTTCTATGTCGTTATCCGTTATTGATTCAGCTTTATTTAGATGATTGCCTTTACCTTGTTTTAATTTCCCGTTCCTCTGAGATACGAATCTACCAGCTTTACATCTTTTTTTTTTTTTTTTTAACGTATTCTCATTTTGTTGATCATTAATGCACATTTCTGTACTGTGGGTGTTGTCGAGCGATTGAAAACGAGACATTTTGTGTTTGAATTGAAAGTGATGGTCTCGAGGAGTCGAACAGGTCACAATAAGCCTTCATCCATGTATCATGTAACCACATGTATGCTGTCTCTAACTGGAGGAGAGGGACCCTTGCCGTACTGCTCAGCCTAAAGAACCACACGAGTTGTTTGAAAGGGGGATTTATTTTGTAGAATAAACATCAAATTGGTTTCAGGGCATACAGTCCTCCAACGGCAACACAGCTCAGTAGTACAGCTGAGATCCATTACAACACTGCTGCAGATTCAAACTAAAAGAGGGTAATATACAAAATGGATGCCTTTGAGAACTTAACACTTTCAATGCCAACGTGTGGCTACTACTTTGTGAACATACAATTTCGCAAGAATCTAATGGCACTTTTAATGCTGCTATATACACACACAGACACACGGACACACGGGCCCGCACACGTGGAGCCCAGAGCTGCTTAAATGTTAACGTTTGTGACAAATTAGAGATCTGGAAATCCCTCCCCCAACCTGTCATTGCATGAATGATATTAACTTAATACTATGAAAGAGATAAACCAAGACTGTCGTTCGCTTACGGCCATACCACCTTGAGAACGCCCGATCTCGTCTGATCTCGGAAGCTAAGCAAGGTCGGGCCTGGTTAGTACTTGGATGGGAGACCGCCTGGGAATACCAGGTGCTGTAAGCTTTTCTTTCTGCAGCTTGACAGGGGGCGCTATTTCCCTTGTTATTTATGTTACTAACCTGGAAGCTGTAAGTCTAAACATCGTTTTCTTTTTTTTGTTTTTTTATTGTCCCATTCCACACACGAACAAGTATTGTATCAGCCTTTACTGGTTTTGAAAACTGAGTTAGGACAGAAAGGGTTATCGTATTATATTCTAAGCCGAAACTACCAGTAGCGGTCCGATACAAACAAATGTGAACAGGGTTAAGACAAAAGTACTGACGAGTTTTGCTAGTTATGGTTAGTTTAATTAATTAAAAAAAGAAATAAAAGTTGATGAAGTACTTTTTATTATAGTAACAGAACGAGACATGTTTTAAAGCCACAAACTGCGTGTTTAGATTATTGTGCCAAACAAGAGAACAAAACGAGCATATCAACCAAGAACGGATTTAGTGACCCGTTCATTCGTTCGAGTTTATTTATATTATGTGTGACCTTAACAAATGTTTGACCAATGTTTTGCTTGCTTTCTTTTTGAAAGTCGTACATTTGTTACATTTTTTTTTTATTTCGTTTACGCAGACGTGTATACAGACCCGTCGCTTCTTTTGCGGAACATCTCACATGCTGCTGCACGAATGACGTCGTCCTGTGTAAATCCTGGCATCTTGTCCTCCAATGATAAAGGCGCATGCAAATATATACCGAGAGGCATTACGGGAATGCAATTTATAAATACTTATACTGAAAACTGAAGGAACCCATTACACCCAACAGACTGGAAAGTGCGATATGATAACAATGAAAATGTTATATTAGGAAAAGAGTGTTTCTTTAAATTGCAGATGTAGGCACCGTTTCTTTGAAAAATGTCTCTTGTGGACGGGTGACGACTCGCAATGTGTACAACTCATACTTACCTGGCAGGGGAGATACCATGATCATGAAGGTGGTTCACCCAGGGCGAGGCTCGGCCATTGCACTCCGGCTGTGCTGACCCCTGCGAATTCCCCAAATGCGGGAATCTCGACTGCATAATTTCTGGTAGTGGGGGACTGCGTTCGCGCTCTCCCCTGAAACTATGGTCAAAGACAGAAACAAACACGAACCCGTCGGAGGAAGGAACTCACTCACTAGTTGTTCAACAACTCTCCGGCAGGCGGCTTCGTCACACAGGGAGTCAGGTTTTCTTTAAAAGGAGCTCAATGTTTTTAGCTTTCTGACTGTCAAATAAATAGCTACGTGGTTCCTGCACATCTATTTCCATGTTTCGTTATTTTTTATTGACAAGACTAAAAGTAAAGACTCAGCAGTGTCTGTATCAAAGTTTTTATTTTTATTTTAAATAATTGGAAATCATTTTCGAGCTTATCAGTTTTATTTATTTAGTTGATGTTTTTTATTCAAAGCAACTTACAGATAAACTGTGCATCACAACTGCTGCTGCTGCTGCTGCTGCTGAGTCACTTACAATAGGACCTGGGTTTTACATCTCATTTGAAGGAAGGAGCACAAGGAGGTTAAGGGACTTGCTCAGGGACAGGGTCACACACAATGAGCCAGTGGCTGAGCTGGGATTGAACCAGGAACCTCCCGGTAACAAGAGCTTTTCTTTAACCACCTGACCACTAAGCCCCTTAAATCATATCTTGGCAGACAAACACTTTAATTAGACAACATAAAACCACATACAAGCAGATTTACAAGCAGGGCTGCAATCGCGTTCGCGCTCTCCCCTGATGTTATAGTCAAAGTTAAAAACACAGGTATTGAAAGCAATTAGCGATTATCTATATATCTCCAGCAGGTGGCTCTGTCAGACTGGGAATGAGATTTTGTTTTTTCTTTCGGAGCGTATAATGTTCTAGAAAGTACCAAAGTGTTTTATGTACATGTATTGTGAAGTGTTTCATCTTGAGAAGACAAAGTAACGAGTCAGCGGCACGTGTATCAAAGTTACAAAGTTGCTAATATTAAAGAAGACGAGGTTCAGCGGTACAGTTGTTTTTTTAAAACATAGTGTTTCAGTTCTGTACAGACGTTCTATGTCGTTATCCGTTATTGATTCAGCTTTATTTAGATGATTGCCTTTACCTTGTTTTAATTTCCCGTTCCTCTGAGATACGAATCTACCAGCTTTACATCTTTTTTTTTTTTTTTTTTAACGTATTCTCATTTTGTTGATCATTAATGCACATTTCTGTACTGTGGGTGTTGTCGAGCGATTGAAAACGAGACATTTTGTGTTTGAATTGAAAGTGGTGGTCTCGAGGAGTCGAACAAGTCACAATAAGCCTTCATCCATGTATCATGTAACCACATGTATGCTGTCTCTAACTGGAGGAGAGGGACCCTTGCCGTACTGCTCAGCCTAAAGAACCACACGAGTTGTTTGAAAGGGGGATTTATTTTGTAGAATAAACATCAAATTGGTTTCAGGGCATACAGTCCTCCAACGGCAACACAGCTCAGTAGTACAGCTGAGATCCATTACAACACTGCTGCAGATTCAAACTAAAAGAGGGTAATATACAAAATGGATGCCTTTGAGAACTTAACACTTTCAATGCCAACGTGTGGCTACTACTTTGTGAACATACAATTTCGCAAGAATCTAATGGCACTTTTAATGCTGCTATATACACACACAGACACACGGACACACGGGCCCGCACACGTGGAGCCCAGAGCTGCTTAAATGTTAACGTTTGTGACAAATTAGAGATCTGGAAATCCCTCCCCCAACCTGTCATTGCATGAATGATATTAACTTAATACTATGAAAGAGATAAACCAAGACTGTCGTTCGCTTACGGCCATACCACCTTGAGAACGCCCGATCTCGTCTGATCTCGGAAGCTAAGCAAGGTCGGGCCTGGTTAGTACTTGGATGGGAGACCGCCTGGGAATACCAGGTGCTGTAAGCTTTTCTTTCTGCAGCTTGACAGGGGGCGCTATTTCCCTTGTTATTTATGTTACTAACCTGGAAGCTGTAAGTCTAAACATCGTTTTCTTTTTTTTGTTTTTTTATTGTCCCATTCCACACACGAACAAGTATTGTATCAGCCTTTACTGGTTTTGAAAACTGAGTTAGGACAGAAAGGGTTATCGTATTATATTCTAAGCCGAAACTACCAGTAGCGGTCCGATACAAACAAATGTGAACAGGGTTAAGACAAAAGTACTGACGAGTTTTGCTAGTTATGGTTAGTTTAATTAATTAAAAAAACAAATAAAAGTTGATGAAGTACTTTTTATTATAGTAACAGAACGAGACATGTTTTAAAGCCACAAACTGCGTGTTTAGATTATTGTGCCAAACAAGAGAACAAAACGAGCATATCAACCAAGAACGGATTTAGTGACCCGTTCATTCGTTCGAGTTTATTTATATTATGTGTGACCTTAACAAATGTTTGACCAATGTTTTGCTTGCTTTCTTTTTGAAAGTCGTACATTTGTTACATTTTTTTTTATTTCGTTTACGCAGACGTGTATACAGACCCGTCGCTTCTTTTGCGGAACATCTCACATGCTGCTGCACGAATGACGTCGTCCTGTGTAAATCCTGGCATCTTGTCCTCCAATGATAAAGGCGCATGCAAATATATACCGAGAGGCATTACGGGAATGCAATTTATAAATACTTATACTGAAAACTGAAGGAACCCATTACACCCAACAGACTGGAAAGTGCGATATGATAACAATGAAAATGTTATATTAGGAAAAGAGTGTTTCTTTAAATTGCAGATGTAGGCACCGTTTCTTTGAAAAATGTCTCTTGTGGACGGGTGACGACTCGCAATGTGTACAACTCATACTTACCTGGCAGGGGAGATACCATGATCATGAAGGTGGTTCACCCAGGGCGAGGCTCGGCCATTGCACTCCGGCTGTGCTGACCCCTGCGAATTCCCCAAATGCGGGAATCTCGACTGCATAATTTCTGGTAGTGGGGGACTGCGTTCGCGCTCTCCCCTGAAACTATGGTCAAAGACAGAAACAAACACGAACCCGTCGGAGGAAGGAACTCACTCACTAGTTGTTCAACAACTCTCCGGCAGGCGGCTTCGTCACACAGGGAGTCAGGTTTTCTTTAAAAGGAGCTCAATGTTTTTAGCTTTCTGACTGTCAAATAAATAGCTACGTGGTTCCTGCACATCTATTTCCATGTTTCGTTATTTTTTATTGACAAGACTAAAAGTAAAGACTCAGCAGTGTCTGTATCAAAGTTTTTATTTTTATTTTAAATAATTGGAAATCATTTTCGAGCTTATCAGTTTTATTTATTTAGTTGATGTTTTTTATTCAAAGCAACTTACAGATAAACTGTGCATCACAACTGCTGCTGCTGCTGCTGCTGCTGCTGCTGCTGCTGCTGCAGAGTCACTTACAATAGGACCTGGGTTTTACATCTCATTTGAAGGAAGGAGCACAAGGAGGTTAAGGGACTTGCTCAGGGACAGGGTCACACACAATGAGCCAGTGGCTGAGCTGGGATTGAACCAGGAACCTCCCGGTAACAAGAGCTTTTCTTTAACCACCTGACCACTAAGCCCCTTAAATCATATCTTGGCAGACAAACACTTTAATTAGACAACATAAAACCACATACAAGCAGATTTACAAGCAGGGCTGCAATCGCGTTCGCGCTCTCCCCTGATGTTATAGTCAAAGTTAAAAACACAGGTATTGAAAGCAATTAGCGATTATCTATATATCTCCAGCAGGTGGCTCTGTCAGACTGGGAATGAGATTTTGTTTTTTCTTTCGGAGCGTATAATGTTCTAGAAAGTACCAAAGTGTTTTATGTACATGTATTGTGAAGTGTTTCATCTTGAGAAGACAAAGTAACGAGTCAGCGGCACGTGTATCAAAGTTACAAAGTTGCTAATATTAAAGAAGACGAGGTTCAGCGGTACAGTTGTTTTTTTAAAACATAGTGTTTCAGTTCTGTACAGACGTTCTATGTCGTTATCCGTTATTGATTCAGCTTTATTTAGATGATTGCCTTTACCTTGTTTTAATTTCCC